>NC_048566.1:760000-782500 GCF_013265735.2 Oncorhynchus mykiss | reverse complement strand
CTCTGTCTGTCCTTAGGCCCAGTTCCATTTATTTGGCTGTAATTTCCTCTCTATCCTCTCTGTCTGTCCTTAGGCCCAGTACCATTTCTTTGGCTGTAATTTCCTCTCTGTCTGTCCTTAGGCCCAGTTCCATTTCTTTGGCTGTAATTTCCCCTCTATCCTCTCTGTCTGCCCTCAGGAGCATCAATATGCTGTCCTTCTGCAGTTGGTCAGGTTGAAGTATCACCAAACGCCTTCAGGTTGAAGCTCCTCCTGGTAGAGTCTGAGGGGCGATGGGGAACACAGCCACTAAATTCCGCAAGGCTCTGATCAACGGTGACGAGGGTCTGGCCTATCAGCTGTATGAGGGGAGCCCCCAGTTTAAAGAGAGCCTGGACCCCAACACTTCATATGGCGAACCCTACCAGCACAACACTCCTCTGCACTACGCCGCCAGGCACGCCATGACACGTCTCATCAGGTGAGGACATACTCTCAGTGTTACCTGACCCTCTGGCCCATCTAACTGTATGAAGTCATCTGAAATGTGTCTAATAACCTGAAATATGGAAAACTGGGGAGAAAATATATATAGTTAACAAAGAGAGTGAAAATGTGCTTCCCTCTGTGTGATGGGGGTTATAGGGGCTGGCAGTGGTTAGAGCGTTGGACTAGTAACCGGAAGGTTGCAAGTTCAAATCCCAGAGCTGGTACAAGGTACAAATCTGTCATCCTGCCCCTGAACAGGCCTAACCCACTGTTCCTAGGCCGTCATTGAAAATAAGAATTTGTTCTTAACTGACTTGCCTAGTTAAATAAAGGTAAAGGTAATAGCAAGGTTTCATAACGTGATTTTATTTGTCTGTCCCAAGTTTTCTGAGCAAAAGAAACAATATACACTAAAAAAGTTTTAGAGGGCAACTCATGTTGGAACATTGCTGAGGGGGCGATTGATTAGGCCTGGCTCGCGGTTCACGTTCCAATTCAGCCCAAATGTGTTCGATGGGGTTGAGGTCAGGGCTCTGTGCAGGCCAGTCAAGTTCTTCCACACCGATCTCGACAAAACCATTTTTGTTTAGTCCTCACTTTTGTGCACGGGGGGAGGGGGGGGGGCATTGTCACGCTGAAATTTGTCCGTCGGATTGCCAGATGGTGAAGGGTGATTCATCACTCCAGAGAACGCGTTTCCACTGCTCCAAGAGTCCAGCTTTACTCCATTGGAGCTTTACACCACTCCAGCCGACGCTTGGCGTTGCGAATGGTGATCTTAGGCTTGTGTGCGGCTTGCTTGGCCACGGAAACTCATTTCATGAAACTTCCGACAAACAGTTATTTTGCTGACGTTGCTTCCAGAGGCAGTTTGGAACTTGGTAGTGAGTGTTGCGACTGAGGACAGATGATTTTTACGCGCTTCAGCACTCGGCGGTCCCATTCTCTGAGGTTGTGTGGCCTACCACTTCGAGGCTGAGCCGTTGTTGCTCCTAGACGTGTCCACTTCACAATAACAGCACTTACAGTTGACCGGGGGCAGCTCTAGCAGGGCAGAAATGTGACGAACTGACTTCTTGGAAAGGCGGCATCCTATGACGGTGCCACGTTGAAAGTCACTGAGCTCTTCAGTAAAGCCATTCTACTGCCAATGTTTGTCTATGGAGATTGCATGGCGGTGTGCTCGATTTTTTTATTTTTTTTTATACACCTGTCAGCAACGGGTATGACTGAAATAGCCGAATCCACTAATTTGAAAGGGTGTCCACGTATTCGTTTATATGTGATCGTATACAAATGTAAGCAAGGTCTGAAATGAATGTTTTTAGTCAAATAATACATCTGTTTTGGAGGAAAAAAAGGACCTGCTGCTGAAATCAAGTTGTGTTCTATCATAGATTACCCAGGCAGGACACTGGTGAGTGTTCTATCATAGATTATCCAGGCAGGACACTGGTGAGGGTTCTATCATAGATTACCCAGGCAGGACACTGGTGAGTGTCCTATCATAGATTATCCAGGCAGGACACTGGTGAGTGTTCTATCATAGATTATCCAGGCAGGACACTGGTGAGTGTCCTATCATAGATTACCCAGGCAGGACACTGGTGAGGGTTCTATCATAGATTACCCAGTCTGCACACTGGTGAGGGTTCTATCATAGATTACCCAGTCTGCACACTGGTGAGGGTTCTATCATAGATTACCCAGGCAGGACACTGGTGAGGGTTCTATCATAGATTACCCAGGCAGGACACTGGTGAGGGTTCTATCATAGATTACCCAGGCAGGACACTGGTGAGGGTTCTATCATAGATTACCCAGGCAGGACACTGGTAAGGGTTCTATCATAGATTACCCAGGCAGGACACTGGTGAGTGTTCTATCATAGATTACCCAGGCAGGACACTGGTGAGGGTTCCTGCAGTACCCAGTCGGCTCACTGGTGAGTGTTCCTGCAGTTTTGTTGCGTAACCTTACGCGTCGTCCTGAATGTCTTTTATCTGGACCCAGCAACAAACGGCCTGTTTTGGTTTCACCGCTAATTCAATGTATTTATCTAACCGTTTGTTTTAAACTTTTTTTTATTTATCCAGCAACAGCCAGTCAGATGAGATAGTAGCATTTAGGTTACCGTGACGACTTGGAAATGACATTCAGTTGGTTTTTATTATCCCCTTAAGGACAAAATGGTGGCAGCGAGTTGCACACAAACAAAGCACAGACAGAGGAAAACATGCTTTAAAAAAATAAAAATAAAAAGTGATTAAATTAAGCGGTTCGTTTTTAAAAGATGACTTGTCAAGTATTAGAAATGGGGATTGTTTTTAAAAGATGACTTGTCAAGTATTAGAAATGGGGATTGTTTTTAAAAGATGACTTGTCAAGTATTAGAAATGGGGATTGTTTTTAAAAGATGACTTGTCAAGTATTAGAAATGGGGATTGTTTTTAAAAGATGACTTGTCAAGTATTAGAAATGGGGATTGTTTTTAAAAGATGACTTGTCAAGTATTAGAAATGGGGATTGTTTTCCCCTCTTTGTTTTCAATGGCTTTTCAAATGGGAGTTATTCACCACTATGGTTATGCTGTGTGGAGCACCTTTTAGCTATATAAAACACCTTTAACTATATAAAACACCTTTAACTATATAAAACACCTTTAACTATATAAAACACCTTTTAACTATATAAAACACCTTTAACTATATAAAACACCCTTTAACTATATAAAACACCTTTAACTATATAAAACACCTTTTAACTATATAAAACACCTTTAACTATATAAAACACCTTTAACTATATAAAACACCTTTAACTATATAAAACACCTTTTAACTATATAAAACACCTTTTAACTATATAAAACACCTTTTAACTATATAAAACACCTTTAACTATATAAAACACCTTTTAACTATATAAAACACCTTTAACTATATAAAACACCTTTAACTATATAAAGCACCTTTTAACTATATAAAACACCTTTTAACTATATAAAACACCTTTTAACTATATAAAACACCTTTTAACTATATAAAACACCTTTTAACTATATAAAACACCTTTTAACTATATAAAACACCTTTTAACTATATAAAACACCTTTAACTATATAAAACACCTTTAACTATATAAAACACCTTTAACTATATAAAACACCTTTAACTATATAAAACACCTTTTAACTATATAAAACACCTTTAACTATATAAAACACCTTTAACTATATAAAACACCTTTAACTATATAAAGCACCTTTTAACTATATAAAACACCTTTAACTATATAAAACACCTTTTAACTATATAAAACACCTTTAACTATATAAAACACCTTTTAACTATATAAAACACCTTTTAACTATATAAAGCACCTTTAACTATATAAAACACCTTTAACTATATAAAACACCTTTAACTATATAAAGCACCTTTAACTATATAAAACACCTTTAACTATATAAAACACCTTTAACTATATAAAGCACCTTTTAACTATATAAAACACCTTTAACTATATAAAACACCTTTAACTATATAAAACACCTTTAACTATATAAAACACCTTTTAACTATATAAAACACCTTTAACTATATAAAACACCTTTTAACTATATAAAACACCTTTAACTATATAAAACACCTTTAACTATATAAAACACCTTTAACTATATAAAACACCTTTAACTATATAAAACACCTTTAACTATATAAAACACCTTTTAACTATATAAAACACCTTTTAACTATATAAAACACCTTTTAACTGTTTAAAACACCTTTAACTATATAAAACACCTTTTAACTATATAAAACACCTTTTAACTGTTTAAAGCACCTTTGTTTAGTTGTATGAAGCCTATGTGGTAGCAGCTATTCCCTGCTCTCTGTGCCCAGGATGGGGGGGGAAGAGTGTTGTGTGTCTCTCTGTCCCATCTGCCCCTGCTAGGAACCATCTGTTAGACACGTCACAGAAACGTTCCACCCTGAGACTGAGCTACAAGCCTCCTTCACTCTCTACCGCTGTAGTTCTATAGCAGGACACCGACACCTATAAAGGCAGTTCATTAGACACCAAACAGAAGAAATCCTACTGAAACAGGGAGTGGACTAAAACCTGGACTGTAGGGCTCCACTACTAGTTCCTCCAGTCTCTAACACTAGGGACTCTGTTACAATACGTTAGACATCCTACTGAAACAGGGAGTGGACTAAAACCTGGACTGTAGGGCTCCACTACTAGTTCCTCCAGTCTCTAACACTAGGGACTCTGTTACAATACGTTAGACATCCTACTGAAACAGGGAGTGGACTAAAACCTGGACTGTAGGGCTCCACTACTAGTTCCTCCAGTCTCTAACACTAGGGACTCTGTTACAATACGTTAGACATCCTACTGAAACAGGGAGTGGACTAAAACCTGGACTGTAGGGCTCCACTACTAGTTCCTCCAGTCTCTAACACTAGGGACTCTGTTACAATACGTTAGACATCCTACTGAAACAGGGAGTGGACTAAAACCTGGACTGTAGGGCTCCACTACTAGTTCCTCCAGTCTCTAACACTAGGGACTCTGTTACAATACGTTAGACATCCTACTGAAACAGGGAGTGGACTAAAACCTGGACTGTAGGGCTCCACTACTAGTTCCTCCAGTCTCTAACACTAGGGACTCTGTTACAATACGTTAGACATCCTACTGAAACAGGGAGTGGACTAAAACCTGGACTGTAGGGCTCCACTACTAGTTCCTCCAGTCTCTAACACTAGGGACTCTGTTACAATACGTTAGACATCCTACTGAAACAGGGAGTGGACTAAAACCTGGACTGTAGGGCTCCACTACTAGTTCCTCCAGTCTCTAACACTAGGGGACTCTGTTACAATACGTTAGACATCCTACTGAAACAGGGAGTGGACTAAAACCTGGACTGTAGGGCTCCACTACTAGTTCCTCCAGTCTCTAACACTAGGGACTCTGTTACAATACGTTAGACATCCTACTGAAACAGGGAGTGGACTAAAACCTGGACTGTAGGGCTCCACTACTAGTTCCTCCAGTCTCTAACACTAGGGACTCTGTTACAATACGTTAGACATCCTACTGAAACAGGGAGTGGACTAAAACCTGGACTGTAGGGCTCCACTACTAGTTCCTCCAGTCTCTAACACTAGGGACTCTGTTACAATACGTTAGACATCCTACTGAAACAGGGAGTGGACTAAAACCTGGACTGTAGGGCTCCACTAACTAGTTCCTCCAGTCTCTAACACTAGGGACTCTGTTACAATACCTTAGACATCCTACTGAAACAGGGAGTGGACTAAAACCTGGACTGTAGGGCTCCACTACTAGTTCCTCCAGTCTCTAACACTAGGGGCTCTGTTACAATACGTTAGACATCCTACTGAAACAGGGAGTGGACTAAAACCTGGACTGTAGGGCTCCACTACTAGTTCCTCCAGTCTCTAACACTAGGGACTCTGTTACAATACGTTAGAAATTCATCCTTCCTTCCTTGTTGCATTGAGCTAAGCACAGATCTGTAAATGATTTGGACAGGTGGTAGCCAAGGTTACCGTTATATTACTTCTACCGACCCAGCCTGTTCAGATAGGCGATCACTTCAAAGGAGGGGTCAGCATGGTAACCTAGTGGTTAGAGCGCTGGGCAGGTAGCCTAGCGGTTAGAGCGTTGGGCAGGTAGCCTAGTGGTTAGAGCGTTGGGCAGGTAGCCTAGTGGTTAGAGGGGTCGGCATGGTAGCCTAGTGGTTAGAGCGTTGGGCAGGTAGCCTTGTGGTTAGAGCGTTGGGCAGGTAGCCTAGTGGTTAGAGCATTGGGCAGGTAGCCTAGCGGTTAGAGCGTTGGGCAGGTAGCCTAGCGGTTATAGCATTGGGCAGGTAGCCTAGCGGTTAGAGCGTTGGGCAGGTAGCCTAGCGGTTAGAGCGTTGGGCAGGTAGCCTAGTGGTTAGAGCGTTGGGCAGGTAGCCTAGTGGTTAGAGCGCTGGGCAGGTAGCCTAGTGGTTAGAGCGTTGGGCAGGTAGCCTAGTGGTTAGAGCGTTCGGCATGGTAGCCTAGTGGTTAGAGCGTTGGGCATGGTAGCCTAGTGGTTAGAGCGTTGGGCATGGTAGCCTAGTGGTTAGAGCGTTGGGCAGGTAGCCTAGTGGTTAGAGCATTGGGCAGGTAGCCTAGTGGTTAGAGCGTTGGGCAGGTAGCCTAGTGGTTAGAGCGCTGGGCAGGTAGCCTAGTGGTTAGAGCGTTCGGCATGGTAGCCTAGTGGTTAGAGCGTTGGGCATGGTAGCCTAGTGGTTAGAGCGTTGGGCATGGTAGCCTAGTGGTTAGAGCATTGGGCAGGTAGCCTAGTGGTTAGAGCATTGGGCAGGTAGCCTAGTGGTTAGAGCGTTGGGCAGGTAGCCTAGTGGTTAGAGCGCTGGGCAGGTAGCCTATTGGTTAGAGAGGTCGGCATGGTAACCTAGTGGTTAGAGGGGTCGACATGGTAACCTAGTGGTTAGAGGGGTCGGCATGGTATTCTAGTGGTTAGAGCGCTGGGCAGGTAGCCTAGTGGTAAGAGCGCTGGGCAGGTAGCCTAGTGGTAAGAGCGCTGGGCAGGTAGCCTAGTGGTTAGAACGTTGGGCAGGTAGCCTAGTGGTTAGAGCGTTGGGCAGGTAGCCTAGTGGTTAGAGCGTTGGGCAGGTAGCCTAGTGGTTAGAGCGTTGGGCAGGTAGCCTAGTGGTTAGAGCTTTGGGCAGGTAGCCTAGTGGTTAGAGCGTTGGGCAGGTAGCCTAGTGGTTAGAGCGTTGGGCAGGTAGCCTAGTGGTTAGAGCGTTGGGCAGGTAGCCTAGTGGTTAGAGCGTTGGGCAGGTAGCCTAGTGGTTAGAGCGTTGGGCAGGTAGCCTAGTGGTTAGAGCGTTGGGCAGGTAGCCTAGTGGTTAGAGCGTTGGGCAGGTAGCCTAGTGGTTAGAGCGTTGGGCAGGTAGCCTAGCGGTTAGAGCGTTGGGCAGGTAGCCTAGCGGTTAGAGCGTTGGGCAGGTAGCCTAGCGGTTAGAGCGTTGGGCAGGTAGCCTAGCGGTTAGAGCGTTGGGCAGGTAGCCTAGCGGTTAGAGCGTTGGGCAGGTAGCCTAGCGGTTAGAGCGTTGGGCAGGTAGCCTAGCGGTTAGAGCGTTGGGCAGGTAGCCTAGCGGTTAGAGCGTTGGGCAGGTAGCCTAGCGGTTAGAGCGTTGGGCAGGTAGCCTAGCGGTTAGAGCGTTGGGCAGGTAGCCTAGCGGTTAGAGCGTTGGGCAGGTAGCCTAGCGGTTAGAGCGTTGGGCAGGTAGTCTAGTGGTTAGAGCGTTTGGCAGGTAGCCTAACGGTTAGAGCGTTGGGCCAGTTTACCGAAAGGTTGCTAGATCTAATCCCCCGAGCTGACAAGGTATAAATGTGTCATTCTGCCCCCCTGAACAAGGCTGTTAACCCACTGTTCCCCGGTAGGCCGTCATTGTAAATAAGAATTTGTTCTTAACTGACTTGCCTAGTTAAATAATATTCCATTAAATGTAACATTTTCTGAATGATTTCAACACCATGTAGTTCTGTATCAGGGTACCAGTTTCTAGAAAGCTACTACTTAGCAACTACTTAGCAACTACTTAGCTACTACTTAGCTACTACTTAGCTACTACTTAGCTACTACTTAGTGCTATACATTATATGAAGGTTTAATACGGTGTTGTGTGTGTGTGTGTGTGTGTTATTTCTCTAGGACAACTTGCAGCGAACTACATTGACACGGAGACTTGATTTTTCCAGCGTTCTTCATCATACTGTCATTTTTACTTGTGGATGTGTCTCAAATGGCTTCCTATCCTCTACGTAGTACACTTCTTTTGACCAGGCAGCCTACATACACAGACTTGGTGTTATTGGCTGAGCCTGTCAGAGTAGCTGTGTGTACTCCTGCTTCAGCACTCTTTTGAGTTCATCACACGCCCAGAGAGACGTTTAATTCTATGCTGTTATTTGTAATCGATTGTCGGCCATCGATACTAGTGGCAGTGGTCCTCTGTAGACGGTGGTTGGTTATGACTGTGGACATGAGGGGGGGTTTTCTAGACCGTAGAGAGGATAAATGAGTCAAACGGTTAAAGTCAGATAAGAGTGTTTTCATCGTAACAACAGTGGAGTTGACATTAGCCCCTGGCCTAACCATTACTGTGGAGAACAACCGCCATCTTGTCTGTTAACTGTTCCCACAGGATTGCTACTCTGACCGACGCCCCCCCCCCCCCCCCATGAATCACGAACAAATTGATATTTCACTTTGCCGAACCATGATGAGTTACGGGCTGCGGTTTCTCTGTGTCCACAGCCTCTGGGAGGCTACTGTTGAGTCAGTGGGAGAATCTCAATTTGCTCATGTCCTCTCTCCTCACTTCCTTCTCAAAACCTTTGATTTGGAGGAGAAAGGTCAGAAGGAAGGGACCTCTGGCTTTCACATCCAATGGGTTTTGAGAATGCATTTGAGATTCTCCCATTGACTCAAGAGTAGCCTTCCATCAGCTTACCAAAGGTTGTACCACAGTATAAAACTGTGTGTCTGGTAGCTCGGGGGCCGTCAATGAGTAGCTCTCAAGTAGATACTGAGAAATATTCACTAGACCTTAATACCACATGATTAAACCTGTATATATAAAAAAATATAAAGCATGATTTTATCTTTTTTTTTGCTATCTATTTTACCCCTACATCAATCGGTTAAATCACATTATTTAAAATGTTTTCATTCAGTTACTAAAGTAACAGTCCTGGCTGAGCCCCAATATGCGCTTCGCGGTTACGATGTCGCCTGTATACGCCTACTGGCAATGAAAACATTTAAAAGCACAGGATATTTGTACCTCGATAAAACATCTCTGCTTTGGTATGTAATATCTCGACCAAATAAGCCATTTCTACCCCTGTCACCTTTTTTAATATATTTAAATACAGGAAAATGATTTGGTGGAATGTGCTCAGAAAAAAAATGTTAATTTTTTTCTTGAAGCCAACGTTAATTCGCTTCGTCTCCAGTGTTCCATAGTCCTACATGTTGACTCTAGTGTTCCATAGTCCTACATGTTGACTCTAGTGGTCCAATAGTCCTACATGTTGACTCTAGTGGTCCATAGTCCTACATGTTGACTCTAGTGGTCCATAGTCCTACATGTTGACTCTAGTGTTCCATAGTCCTACATGTTGACTCTAGTGGTCCATAGTCCTACATGTTGACTCTAGTGGTCCATAGTCCTACATGTTGACTCTAGTGGTCCGTAGGCCTACATGTTGACTCTAGTGTTCCATAGTCCTACATGTTGACTCTAGTGTTCCATAGTCCTACATGTTGACTCTAGTGGTCCGTAGTCCTACATGTTGACTCTAGTGGTCCGTAGGCCTACATGTTGACTCTAGTGTTCCATAGTCCTACATGTTGACTCTAGTGTTCCATAGTCCTACATGTTGACTCTAGTGTTCCATAGTCCTACATGTTGACTCTAGTGTTCCATAGTCCTACATGTTGACTCTAGTGGTCCATAGTCCTACATGTTGACTCTAGTGGTCCGTAGGCCTACATGTTGACTCTAGTGGTCCGTAGGCCTACATGTTGACTCTAGTGGTCCATAGTCCTACATGTTGACTCTAGTGGTCCATAGTCCTACATGTTGACTCTAGTGCTCCATAGTCCTACATGTTGACTCTAGTGGTCCGTAGGCCTACATGTTGACTCTAGTGGTCCGTAGGCCTACATGTTGACTCTAGTGGTCCATAGTCCTACATGTTGACTCTAGTGGTCCATAGTCCTACATGTTGACTCTAGTGTTCCATAGTCCTACATGTTGACTCTAGTGGTCCATAGTCCTACATGTTGACTCTAGTGTTCCATAGTCCTACATGTTGACTCTAGTGGTCCGTAGTCCTACATGTTGACTCTAGTGGTCCGTAGTCCTACATGTTGACTCTAGTGTTCCATAGTCCTACATGTTGACTCTAGTGTTCCATAGTCCTACATGTTGACTCTAGTGGTCCATAGTCCTACATGTTGACTCTAGTGTTCCATAGTCCTACATGTTGACTCTAGTGTTCCATAGTCCTACATGTTGACTCTAGTGGTCCAATAGTCCTACATGTTGACTCTAGTGGTCCATAGTCCTACATGTTGACTCTAGTGGTCCATAGTCCTACATGTTGACTCTAGTGTTCCATAGTCCTACATGTTGACTCTAGTGTTCCATAGTCCTACATGTTGACTCTAGTGTTCCATAGTCCTACATGTTGACTCTAGTGGTCCATAGTCCTACATGTTGACTCTAGTGGTCCATAGTCCTACATGTTGACTCTAGTGTTCCATAGTCCTACATGTTGACTCTAGTGGTCCATAGTCCTACATGTTGACTCTAGTGGTCCATAGTCCTACATGTTGACTCTAGTGTTCCATAGTCCTACATGTTGACTCTAGTGGTCCATAGTCCTACATGTTGACTCTCGTGTTCCATAGTCCTACATGTTGACTCTAGTGGTCCATAGTCCTACATGTTGACTCTAGTGGTCCATAGTCCTACATGTTGACTCTAGTGTTCCATAGTCCTACATGTTGACTCTAGTGGTCCATAGTCCTACATGTTGACTCTAGTGTTCCGTAGTCCTACATGTTGACTCTAGTGTTCCATAGTCCTACATGTTGACTCTAGTGGTCCATAGTCCTACATGTTGACTCTCGTGGTCCATAGTCCTACATGTTGACTCTAGTGGTCCGTAGTCCTACATGTTGACTCTAGTGGTCCATAGTCCTACATGTTGACTCTAGTGTTCCATAGTCCTACATGTTGACTCTAGTGTTCCATAGTCCTACATGTTGACTCTAGTGGTCCATAGTCCTACATGTTGACTCTAGTGTTCCATAGTCCTACATGTTGACTCTAGTGGTCCATAGTCCTACATGTTGACTCTAGTGGTCCGTAGTCCTACATGTTGACTCTAGTGTTCCATAGTCCTACATGTTGACTCTAGTGTTCCATAGTCCTACATGTTGACTCTAGTGGTCCATAGTCCTACATGTTGACTCTAGTGTTCCATAGTCCTACATGTTGACTCTAGTGGTGCATAGTCCTACATGTTGACTCTAGTGGTCCAATAGTCCTACATGTTGACTCTAGTGTTCCATAGTCCTACATGTTGACTCTAGTGTTCCATAGTCCTACATGTTGACTCTAGTGGTCCATAGTCCTACATGTTGACTCTAGTGGTCCATAGTCCTACATGTTGACTCTAGTGTTCCATAGTCCTACATGTTGACTCTAGTCTTCCATAGTCCTACATGTTGACTCTAGTGGTCCATAGTCCTACATGTTGACTCTAGTGTTCCATAGTCCTACATGTTGACTCTAGTGGTCCATAGTCCTACATGTTGACTCTAGTGTTCCATAGTCCTACATGTTGACTCTAGTGTTCCATAGTCCTACATGTTGACTCTAGTGTTCCATAGTCCTACATGTTGACTCTAGTGGTCCAATAGTCCTACATGTTGACTCTAGTGGTCCATTAGTCCTACATGTTGACTCTAGTGGTCCATAGTCCTACATGTTGACTCTAGTGGTCCATAGTCCTACATGTTGACTCTAGTGGTCCGTAGGCCTACATGTTGACTCTAGTGGTCCGTAGGCCTACATGTTGACTCTAGTGTTCCATAGTCCTACATGTTGACTCTAGTGCTCCATAGTCCTACATGTTGACTCTAGTGCTCCATAGTCCTACATGTTGACTCTAGTGGTCCATAGTCCTACATGTTGACTCTAGTGGTCCGTAGGCCTACATGTTGACTCTAGTGGTCCGTAGGCCTACATGTTGACTCTAGTGGTCCATAGTCCTACATGTTGACTCTAGTGTTCTGTAGTCCTACATGTTGACTCTAGTGTTCTACATGTTGACTCTAGTGGTCCATAGTCCTACATGTTGACTCTAGTGTTCCATAGTCCTACATGTTGACTCTAGTGGTCCATAGTCCTACATGTTGACTCTAGTGGTCCAATAGTCCTACATGTTGACTCTAGTGTTCCATAGGCCTACATGTTGACTCTAGTGGTCCATAGTCCTACATGTTGACTCTAGTGGTCCATAGTCCTACATGTTGACTCTAGTGGTCCATAGTCCTACATGTTGACTCTAGTGGTCCATAGTCCTACATGTTGACTCTAGTGTTCCATAGTCCTACATGTTGACTCTAGTGGTCCATAGTCCTACATGTTGACTCTAGTGTTCCATAGTCCTACATGTTGACTCTAGTGGTCCATAGTCCTACATGTTGACTCTAGTGGTCCATAGTCCTACATGTTGACTCTAGTGGTCCATAGTCCTACATGTTGACTCTAGTGTTCCATAGTCCTACATGTTGACTCTAGTGGTCCATAGTCCTACATGTTGACTCTAGTGTTCCATAGTCCTACATGTTGACTCTAGTGTTCCATAGGCCTACATGTTGACTCTAGTGGTCCATAGTCCTACATGTTGACTCTAGTGGTCCATAGTCCTACATGTTGACTCTAGTGGTCCATAGTCCTACATGTTGACTCTAGTGGTCCATAGTCCTACATGTTGACTCTAGTGTTCCATAGTCCTACATGTTGACTCTAGTGGTCCATAGTCCTACATGTTGACTCTAGTGGTCCGTAGGCCTACATGTTGACTCTGCTGGTCCGTAGGTCTACATGTTGACTCTGCTGGTCCGTAGGCCTACATGTTGACTCTAGTGTTCTGTAGTCCTACATGTTGACACTGCTGGTCCGTAGGTCTACATGTTGACTCTGCTGGTCCGTAGGCCTACATGTTGACTCTAGTGTTCTGTAGTCCTACATGTTGACACTGCTGGTCCGTAGGTCTACATGTTGACTCTGCTGGTCCGTAGGCCTACATGTTGACTCTAGTGTTCTGTAGTCCTACATGTTGACACTGCTGGTCCGTAGGTCTACATGTTGACTCTGCTGGTCCATAGGCCTACATGTTGACTCTAGTGTTCTGTAGTCCTACATGTTGACACTGCTGGTCCGTAGGCCTACATGTTGACTCTAGTGTTCTGTAGTCCTACATGTTGACACTGCTGGTCCGTAGGTCTACATGTTGACTCTGCTGGTCCATAGGCCTACGTGTTTTACAAGGCATTGGAAAAGCTCCCTCGTCTTTGTGCTTGAAATTGCAACTTATTATGTGACTTGTTAAGCAAAGTTTTACTCCTTGACCTTATTTAGACTTGTAATAACAAGGGGTTTGTGTACTTCTTTACTCGAGACATTTCAGCTTTTCATTCATAATTAATGGGTGAAATTCCACTTCAACATTATGCGGTATTGTGTGTAGGTCAGTGATGACAACATCTGAATTTAATCAATTTTTTAAATTCAGGCTTAACACAACAAAATGTGGAGGAAGTCCAGGGGTGTGAATATTTTTTTTGAAGGCACTGTATATATGAGGAAATGTAGCGATTTTTATGATTTGTTATCTGTGATGGTTATGATACATTAGGCATTGTTGAGCTCTGTTGGCTTATAGGCCTAGATAAAGGCACCATTAAATGTTTTATTATTTGAGTACTCGAGTTCAATATAATTAGTGGCAGAACCTAAGAAAAATAGGTGTGTTCTGTTCAGAAATATGGTTTAAAATGAATACATTTAAAATGTTTTAATTATATTATAATTTTTAAAGACAATTGCACCCCCACTTTCAGACAGTCAGGTGGTCATGATGTAGGGCAGTCCCTGAAGGGACTCTTCTTATCAACTGGATGCAAGACTATCATCTGTGTTCTCTTAGGAACTCAGCATTCTCTGTGTTCTCTTAGGAATTCAGCATTCTCTGTGTTCTCTTAGGAATTCAGCATTCTCTGTGTTCTCTTAGGAATTCAGCATTCTCTGCGTTCTCTTAGGAATTCAGCATTCTCTGCGTTCTCTTAGGAATTCAGCATTCTCTGCTCTCTCTTAGGAATTCAGCATTCTCTGCGTTCTCTTAGGAATTCAGCATTCTCTGTGTTCTCTTAGGAATTCAGCATTCTCTGTGTTCTCTTAGGAATTCAGCATTCTCTGTGTTCTCTTAGGAATTCAGCATTCTCTTCGTTCTCTTAGGAATTC
Source organism: Oncorhynchus mykiss (assembly GCF_013265735.2). NCBI lineage: Eukaryota > Metazoa > Chordata > Actinopteri > Salmoniformes > Salmonidae > Oncorhynchus > Oncorhynchus mykiss. Next base: position 767,892 of record NC_048566.1, on the reverse strand, counting down.
AGCATTCTCTGTGTTCTCTTAGGAATTCAGCATTCTCTGCGTTCTCTTAGGAATTCAGCATTCTCTGTGTTCTCTTAGGAATTCAGCATTCTCTGCGTTCTCTTAGGATTTCAGCATTCTCTGCGTTCTCTTAGGATTTCAGCATTCTCTGTGTTCTCTTAGGATTTCAGCATTCTCTTCGTTCTCTTAGGATTTCAGCATTCTCTGTGTTCTCTTAGGATTTCAGCATTCTCTGCGTTCTCTTAGGATTTCAGCATTCTCTGCGTTCTCTTAGGAATTCAGCGTTCTCTGCGTTCTCTTAGGAATTCAACGTTCTCTGCGTTCCCTTAGGAATTCAACATTCTCTTCGTTCTCTTAGGAATTCAGCATTCTCTTCGTTCTCTTAATAATTCAGCATTCTCTTCGTTCTCTTAGGAATTCAGCATTCTCCGTGTTCTCTTAGGAATTCAACATTCTCTGTGTTCTCTTAGGAATTCAGTATTCTCTGTGTTGATCTCTCCAACCCCCTCTGAGGAGCTGAGGTTACATCCTATTGGTCTGATATCTGAGGTTAACTTTTACAGTAATACTATTGGTCAACAAGTCAGAATTTGAATCCAAACAACTCAGATGTTATGAAGGTGTCTTAGATTCATTGTTCTTTCTCTTATGTTCCTGACTTGCTGTGGTGAGAAACCAACACTCATTCTTTTTCTCTCCCATGACCTCTGGGCCCTGGCACGAGCCATGGTTTCTTCATCTCTCCCGTGACCTTTGGGCCCTGGCACGAGCCATGGTTTCTTCATCGCTCCCATGACCTCTGGGCCCTGGCACGAGCCATGGTTTCTTCATCTCTCCCGTGACCTTTGGGCCCTGGCACGAGCCATGGTTTCTTCTTCTCTCCCGTGACCTCTGGGCCCTGGCACGAGCCATGGTTTCTTCATCTCTCCCGTGACCTCTGGGCCCAGGCACGAGCCATGGTTTCTTCATCTCTCCCGTGACCTCTGGGCCCTGGCACGAGCCATGGTTTCTTCATCGCTCCCATGACCTCTGGGCCCTGGCACGAGCCATGGTTTCTTCATCTCTCCCATGACCTCTGGGCCCTGGCACGAGCCATGGTTTCTTCATCTCTCCCGTGACCTCTGGGCCCTGGCACGAGCCATGGTTTCTTCATCTCTCCCGTGACCTCTGGGCCCTGGCACGAGCCATGGTTTCTTCATCTCTCCCGTGACCTCTGGGCCCTGGCACGAGCCATGGTTTCTTCATCTCTCCCATGACCTCTGGGCCCTGGCACGAGCCATGGTTACTTCATCTCTCCCATGACCTCTGGGCCCTGGCACGAGCCATTGTTACTTCATCGCTCCCGTGACCTCTGGGCTCTGGCATTCTTCAGCTCTCTCCGACCATGCTTAGAATAATGCCTTGTAATGCTTGTTAACGCCTTGTAAGTGAAGCTTTATGCCCTTGTATGTAAATCCATTCATTTGACAAAGTCATTAAATACACTTGTATTTAGAATTCGGGTTCAGACATTTCTTCATGGTCTGTTGCTGTAACTCAACTATTGTGTTATTGACTGTACGTTTGTTTTATTCCATGTGTAACTCTTGTTGTTGTTGTTGTTTGTGTCGACACTGCTTTGCTTGATCTTGGCCAGGTGGCAGTTGTAAATAGGAACTTGTTCTCAACTAGCCTACCTGGTTAAATAAAGGTCAAATTAAAGGTCAAATAAAACTGTAGTCTTTTGTATATTGCTATTCTTCATTATGGAGTCAGATAAAGATTCTAATAGGCTAGTCTTATTTACGAGTCTCGTGTGTGTGTGTGTGTGTTTGCAAATAAATAATTAGCAAATAAATTCATTAAAAATCCTACAATGTGATTTTCTGGAATTTTTTTTCTCTCATTTTGTCTGTCACAGTTGAAGTGTTCCTATGATGAAAATTACAGGCCTCTCTTATCTTTTTAAGTGGGAGAACTTGCACAATTGGTGGCTGACTAAATACTTTTTTGCCCCACTGTGTATATATATACTGTATATACACATCAAATATGACTTCACTATAGTAAAATAGTCTGAGTGCTAGCATGCTAGCCGTTCCCATAGACTTCCAGCCATTGCGCTAACACTAGTTAGCATTGGAAAGTGAAACTACCTCTAACTTCCTTCATACTGGATGGAGAGACATCAAAAATGGTATCCACAAGTTCATCTGAATCTGGGGAAGTAGACGTAGAGCCTCATTGCCAAAATCCTGAACAATCCCTTTAAGGGTGATGGTGAAATTTTCAAAACGGTCATATTAGTACCAAGTAAACCATGTCCCCCCCCTCCCCTCTCCACCAGGTCCTTTCTCTTCAGTAAGGACGGCAACCCCAACAAGCGTAACGTTCACAATGAGACGTCCCTCCATCTCCTCTGTATGGGCCCCCAGATCCTAATGGGGGAGGGGCCTCTGCAGCCGCGGCTGGCCCGGCCAGAGCTGGACGAGATGAAGAGGGCAGAGTGTCTCCAGATCATCCTGAAATGGACCGGAGCCAAGCTGGACCAGGGAGAGTATGAGAACGCCAACGTCAACTCCACTGACAACAAGAAGAATACATCGCTGCACTACGCAGCCGCCTCGGGGTTGAAGAAGTGTGTTGAGGTGCGAACCCCTTCTCATAGCCCTGCCCCTTAGACACTTCTCATAGCCCTGCCCCTTAGACACTTCTCATAGCCCTGCCCCTTAGACACTTCCCATAGCCCTGCCCCTTAGACACTTCTCATAGCCCTACCCCTTAGACACTTCTCATAGCCCTGCCCCTTAGACACTTCTCATAGCCCTGCCCCTTAGACACTTCTCATAGCCCTACCCCTTAGACACTTCTCATAGCCCTGCCCCTTAGACACTTCTCATAGCCCTGCCCCTTAGACACTTCTCATAGCCCTGCCCCTTAGACACTTCCCATAGCCCTGCCCCTTAGACACTTCTCATAGCCCTGCCCCATAGACACTTCTCATAGCCCTGCCCCTTAGACACTTCTCATAGCCCTGCCCCTTAGACACTTCTCATAGCCCTGCCCCTTAGACACTTCTCATAGCCCTGCCCCTTAGACACTTCTCATAGTCCTGCCCCTTAGACACTTCTCATAGCCCTGCCCCTTAGACACTTCTCATAGCCCTGCCCCTTAGACACTTCTCATAGCCCTGCCCCATAGCCCTACCCCTTAGACACTTCTAATAGCCCTACCCCATAGCCCTGCCCCTTAGACACTTCTCATAGCCCTGCCCCTTAGACACTTCTCATAGCCCTGCACCTTAGACACTTCCCATAGCCCTACCCCATAGCCCTACCCCTTAGACACTTCCCATAGCCCTACCCCATAGCCCTGCACCTTAGACACTTCCCATAGCCCTACCCCTTAGACACTTCCCATAGCCCTGCCCCTTAGACACTTCTCATAGCCCTACCCCTTAGACACTTCTCATAGCCCTGCCCCTTAGACACTTCTCATAGCCCTACCCCTTAGACACTTCTCATAGCCCTGCCCCTTAGACACTTCTCATAGCCCTACCCCTTAGACACTTCTCATAGCCCTACCCCATAGCCCTACCCCTTAGACACTTCCCATAGCCCTACCCCATAGCCCTACCCCTTAGACACTTCCCATAGCCCTACCCCATAGCCCTACCCCTTAGACACTTCCCATAGCCCTGCCCCTTAGACACTTCTCATAGTCCTGCCCCTTAGACACTTCTCATAGCCCTGCCCCTTAGACACTTCTCATAGCCCTACCCCTTAGACACTTCTCATAGCCCTACCCCTTAGACACTTCTCATAGCCCTACCCCTTAGACACTTCTCATAGTCCTGCCCCTTAGACACTTCTCATAGCCCTGCCCCTTAGACACTTCTCATAGTCCTGCCCCTTAGACACTTCTCATAGCCCTGCCCCTTAGACACTTCTCATAGCCCTGCCACTTAGACACTTCCCATAGCCCTGCCCCTTAGACACTTCTCATAGCCCTGCCCCTTAGACACTTCTCATAGCCCTACCCCTTAGACACTTCTCATAGCCCTGCCCCTTAGACACTTCTCATAGCCCTGCCCCTTAGACACTTCTCATAGCCCTGCCCCTTAGACACTTCTCATAGCCCTGCCCCTTAGACACTTCCCATAGACCTGCCCCTTAGACACTTCTCATAGCCCTGCCCCTTAGACACTTCCCATAGCCCTACCCCTTAGACACTTCCCATAGCCCTGCCCCTTAGACACTTCTCATAGCCCTACCCCTTAGACATTTCTCATAGCCCTACCCCATAGCCCTACCCCTTAGACACTTCCCATAGCCCTGCCCCTTAGACACTTCTCATAGCCCTACCCCTTAGACACTTCTCATAGCCCTGCCCCTTAGACACTTCTCATAGCCCTGCCCCTTAGACACTTCTCATAGCCCTGCCCCTTAGACACTTCTCATAGCCCTGCCCCTTAGACACTTCTCATAGCCCTGCCCCTTAGACACTTCTCATAGCCCTGCCCCTTAGACACTTCTCATAGCCCTGCCCCTTAGACACTTCCCATAGCCCTACCCCTTAGACATTTCTCATAGCCCTACCCCATAGCCCTGCCCCTTAGACACTTCTCATAGCCCTACCCCTTAGACATTTCTCATAGCCCTACCCCATAGCCCTACCCCTTAGACATTTCTCATAGCCCTACCCCATAGCCCTGCCCCTTAGACACTTCCCATAGCCCTACCCCTTAGACATTTCTCATAGCCCTACCCCATAGCCCTGCCCCTTAGACACTTCTCATAGCCCTGCCCCTTAGACACTTCTCATAGCCCTACCCCTTAGACACTTCTCATAGCCCTGCCCCTTAGACACTTCTCATAGCCCTGCCCCTTAGACACTTCTCATAGCCCTACCCCTTAGACACTTCTCATAGCCCTGCCCCTTAGACACTTCTCATAGCCCTGCCCCATAGCCCTGCCCCTTAGACACTTCTCATAGCCCTGCACCTTAGACACTTCTTATAGCCCTACCCCATAGCCCTACCCCTTAGACACTTCTCATAGCCCTACCCCTTAGACACTTCTCATAGCCCTGCCCCTTAGACACTTCTCATAGCCCTACCCCTTAGACACTTCTCATAGCCCTGCCCCTTAGACACTTCTCATAGCCCTGCCCCATAGCCCTGCCCCTTAGACACTTCCCATAGCCCTACCCCATAGCCCTGCCCCTTAGACACTTCCCATAGCCCTGCCCCTTAGACACTTCTCATAGCCCTACCCCTTAGACACTTCCCATAGCCCTGCCCCTTAGACACTTCTCATAGCCCTGCCCCATAGCCCTGCCCCTTAGACACTTCTCATAGCCCTGCCCCTTAGACACTTCTCATAGCCCTACCCCTTAGACACTTCTCATAGCCCTGCCCCTTAGACACTTCTCATAGCCCTGCCCCTTAGACACTTCTCATAGTGCTACCCCATAGACACTTCCCATAGCCCTGCCCCTTAGACACTTCTCATAGCCCTGCCCCTTAGACACTTCTCATAGCGCAACCCCTTAGACACTTCTCATAGCGCTGCCCCTTAGACACATCCTATAGCCCTGCCCCTTAGACACTTCTCATAGCGCAACCCCTTAGACACTTCTCATAGCGCTGCCCCTTAGACACATCCTATAGCCCTACCCCTTAGACACTTCTCATAGCCCTGCCCCTTAGACACTTCTCATAGCCCTGCCCCATAGCCCTGCCCCTTAGACACTTCCCATAGCCCTACCCCATAGCCCTGCCCCTTAGACACTTCCCATAGCCCTGCCCCTTAGACACTTCTCATAGCCCTACCCCTTAGACACTTCCCATAGCCCTGCCCCTTAGACACTTCTCATAGCCCTGCCCCATAGCCCTGCCCCTTAGACACTTCTCATAGCCCTACCCCTTAGACACTTCTCATAGCCCTGCCCCATAGCCCTGCCCCTTAGACACTTCCCATAGCCCTACCCCATAGCCCTGCCCCTTAGACACTTCCCATAGCCCTGCCCCTTAGACACTTCTCATAGCCCTACCCCTTAGACACTTCTCATAGCCCTACCCCATAGCCCTGCCCCTTAGACACTTCCCATAGCCCTGCCCCTTAGACACTTCTCATAGCCCTACCCCTTAGACACTTCTCATAGCGCTACCCCTTAGACACTTCCTATAGCCCTGCCCCTTAGACACTTCTCATAGCCCTGCCCCTTAGACACTTCCCATAGCCCTGCCCCTTAGACACTTCCCATAGCCCTACCCCTTAGACACTTCCCATAGCCCTGCCCCATAGACACTTCCCATAGCCCTACCCCATAGCCCTGCCCCTTAGACACTTCTCATAGCCCTACCCCATAGACACTTCCCATAGCCCTGCCCCATAGACACTTGTTCCCTAAATCCCCTTTCCCAAGCCAGGGCTCTCCAACCCTGTTCCAGGAGAGCTACCCTCCTGTAGGTTTTCACTTCAACCTGATTTAAAAAAAATGAACTGCTAATTATTAGAATCAGGTGTGCTAGATTAGGGTTGGAGTGAACCTATAGGACTGTAGTTCTCCAGGAACAGGGTTGGAGTGAACCTGTAGGATGGTAGTTCTCCAGGAACAGGCTTGGAGTGAACCTATAGGACAGTAGTTCTCCAGGAACAGGGTTGGAGTGAACCTATAGGACGGTAGTTCTACAGGAACAGGGTTGGAGTGAACCTATAGGACTGTAGTTCTCCAGGAACAGGCTTGGAGTGAACCTATAGGAGGGTTGTTCTCCAGGAACAGGGTTGGAGTGAACCTATAGGACTGTAGTTCTACAGGAACAGGGTTGGAGTGAACCTATAGGACTGTAGTTCTCCAGGAACAGGGTTGGAGTGAACCTATAGGAGGGTTGTTCCCCAGGAACAGGGTTGGAGTGAACCTATAGGATGGTAGTTCTACAGGAACAGGGTTGGAGTGAACCTATAGGACTGTAGTTCTCCAGGAACAGGCTTGGAGTGAACCTATAGGAGGGTTGTTCCCCAGGAACAGGGTTGGAGTGAACCTATAGGACTGTAGTTCTACAGGAACAGGGTTGGAGTGAACCTATAGGATGGTAGTTCTCCAGGAACAGACTTGGAGTGAACCTATAGGACTGTAGTTCTACAGGAATAGGGTTGGAGTGAACCTATAGGACTGTAGTTCTACAGGAACAGGGTTGGAGTGAACCTATAGGACTGTAGTTCTCCAGGAACAGGGTTGGAGTGAACCTATAGGAGGGTTGTTCCCCAGGAACAGGGTTGGAGTGAACCTATAGGATGGTAGTTCTCCAGGAACAGGCTTGGAGTGAACCTATAGGACTGTAGTTCTCCAGGAACAGGCTTGGAGTGAACCTATAGGAGGGTTGTTCCCCAGGAACAGGGTTGGAGTGAACCTATAGGACTGTAGTTCTACAGGAACAGGGTTGGAGTGAACCTATAGGATGGTAGTTCTCCAGGAACAGACTTGGAGTGAACCTATAGGACTGTAGTTCTACAGGAATAGGCTTGGAGTGAACCTATAGGATGGTAGTTCTCCAGGAACAGGCTTGGAGTGAACCTATAGGAGTGTAGTTCTCCAGGAACAGGGTTGGAGTGAACCTATAGGATGGTAGTTCTCCAGGAACAGGCTTGGAGTGAACCTATAGGATGGTAGTTCTCCAGGAACAGGCTTGGAGTGAACCTATAGGACTGTAGTTCTCCAGGAACAGGCTTGGAGTGAACCTATAGGACTGTAGTTCTCCAGGAACAGGCTTGGAGTGAACCTATAGGACTGTAGTTCTCCAGGAACAGGCTTGGAGTGAACCTATAGGATGGTAGTTCTCCAGGAACAGGCTTGGAGTGAACCTATAGGAGGTAGTTCTCCAGGAACAGGCTTGGTGTGAACCTATAGGA
>NC_048566.1:750000-752500 GCF_013265735.2 Oncorhynchus mykiss | reverse complement strand
AGTGAGGTCTTTTCCATATTGCACGGTACTGTCTTTCCAAGCTAGTCGGAAGACTTCCTGTTTGGTGGAGCGCCATTTTCCGTTCCAATTTTCTAGAAGCTTGCTTCAGGACTCGGGTATTTTCTGCGTACCAGGCAGTTAGTTTCTTTGCGAGGTTAACTTTAGATCCTCGGTTAGGTGGTTATCTGATTTTTGTACTCCGACATCCTTGGGTGGGTGGGGGGAGTCTGGAAGGGCATCTAGGAATTCTCAAGACAATCTTTGGGTTGTCTGAGAATTTATATTGTGGCTTTTGATAGTCCTTGGTTGGGGTCTAAGCGAAATATTTTGTTGCAAATGTAATAAGATGGTTGTCTGATAGTCCAGGATAAAGCTGAATCAGGAAAGTTAAGACTGGGGTTGGATTGAAAACCTACAGGAGGGTATCACTCCAGGACCAGGGTTGGGAGAGAGCCCTGTCCTATCAGATATCCGAGCAACATGTTTATCTAGCCTGCTAGCTAGCATAGTAGCTAATAACACCACGGACGAAAGGGTTAGTTATCATAATCTTTGATAGTAACTAATATTGCTCATTAGATTACACCACTACCGCCACGTTGATGTTAATTGGGGCCTGTTCATAGCGTTATAAAAATATATATTCAGGTAACTGCCGAAATAAAGGAAACACCAACTTAACGTGTTTTAATTGGCCGTTGGGCCACCACCAGCCTCCAGAACACTTTCAATGAGCCTTGGCAGAGATTCTATAAGTGTCTTACAGTCTTGTTAGAACCCAGAGATGTTTAATTCTGCATTCTATCCTGTCTAGTCATTAGATTAGATGAGTGGTATGAGCAGTAAGACATCTCTTACAGTCTTGTTAGAACACAGAGATGTTTGATTCTGCATTCTATCCTGTCTAGTCATTAGATTAGATGAGTGGTATGAGCAGTAAGACATCTCTTACAATATTGTTAGAACACAGAGATGTTTGATTCTGCACTCTATCCTGTCTAGTCATTAGATTAGATGAGTGGTATGAGCAGTAAGACATCTCTTACAATATTGTTAGAACACAGAGATGTTTGATACTGCATTCTATTGTCTACTCCTTTCATGTCTGTGGTAGTCTTGAGTAATGCATAGGATGTGTTTCTCAGACAGAACATAAATAGACAGTATGATGTGTCTGGAGGGTGAACTCATCCGTCTTTCTGTCTGTCTGTCTCCAGGGAGTGCCAGGGAGAAGCCCATGAACCATGCGACTGCCAGACATGGAAGATGTGGCTGGCTGAAGTGACTGAGATGAGACCCCAGGAATGTAAGCATCTCTACTGTTAATGGATTATCGTTTTCTAAGGAAAACCCAGTGTACTTCTTCATGTGTTGTTGTTGTTGTTGTTGTTGTTGTGCATCTTTTACCTCAGTAGACTGTGAATACCACTATCACATATTAAATACGGCTTCTGTCCTTCATTACACATTATCAACAATGTCTTTTGACAGAAGCAGAAATGTGGAATCGGTCACAGATATGCTCTATTTATGGAAACCGATCAGTCACCCAAAACGGCTTCCTACTGAGGGAGCCACAACCCTAAAAATGTTTGTTTCCCGTGTGATGATATGGGCACGTTTCCTTCAGAAATCATATCATCCCCCCAAAAACAAATCCAGCTGTATCCGAGTCACTGCTGCTAGGCTTGATATCTGCCATCCATTGATGGGCCGTTCAACTTCCTGGACTCCAATCCTTGCCCGTGTCTCAAATGTGTCTCCCTATTCCCTTTATGGTACACTACTTTTGACTTGAGCCCCTCTGTAGGGAATAGGGTGCAATTTGGGGCTCAGTCCTGCTCACCTCAACCACTTCAGGACGCTAGCTACAGGCGACACCAGGTTTCAGTCGCTAGCTACAGGCAACACCAGGTTTCAGACGCTAGCTACAGGCTACACCAGGTTTCAGACGCTAGCTACAGGCAACACCAGGTTTCAGACGCTAGCTGCAGGCAACACCAGGTTTCAGACGCTAGCTACAGGCAACACCAGGTTTCAGACGCTAGCTACAGACAACACCAGGTTTCAGACGCTAGCTACAGGCAACACCAGGTTTCAGACGCTAGCTACAGGCGACACCAGGTTTCAGACGCTAGCTACAGGCAACACCAGGTTTCAGACGCTAGCTGCAGGCAACACCAGGTTTCAGACGCTAGCTGCAGACAACACCAGGTTTCAGACGCTAGCTGCAGACAACACCAGGTTTCAGACGCTAGCTGCAGGCAACACCGGGTTTCAGACGCTAGCTACAGGCAACACCAGGTTTCAGACGCTAGCTACAGGCAACACCAGGTTTCAGACGCTAGCTACAGGCAACACCAGGTTTCAGACGCTAGCTACAGGCAACACCAGGTTTCAGACGCTAGCTACAGGCAACACCAGGTTTCAGACGCTAGCTGCAGGCAACACCAGGTTTCAGACACTAGCTACAGACAACACCAGGTTTCAGACGCTAGCT
>NC_048566.1:672500-745000 GCF_013265735.2 Oncorhynchus mykiss | reverse complement strand
GGGGCGTAGGTTCACCTTCCAACAGGACAACGACCCTAAGCAGACAGCCAAGACAATGCATGAGTGGCTTCGGGACAAGTCTCTGAATGTCCTTGAGTGGCCCAGCCAGAGCCCGGACTTGAACCCGATCTAACATCTCTGTAGAGACCTGAAAATAGCTGTGCATCGACGCTCCCCATCCAACCTGACAGAGCTTGAGAGGATCTGCAGAGAAGAATGGGAGAAACTCCCCAAATACAGGTGTGCCAAGCTTGTAGCGTCATACTGAAGAAGACTTGCATCTGTAATCGCTGCCAAAGGTGCTTCAACAAAGTACTGAGTAAAGGGTCTGAATACTTCTGGAAATGTGATATTTCCGTTTTTTAAATTTTAACTACATTTGCAAAAATAAAAACTGTTTTTGATGTCATTATGAGGTATTGTGATGTCATTATGAGGTATTGTGATGTCATTATGAGGTATTGTGATGTCATTATGAGGTATTGTGATGTCATTATGAGGTATTGTGATGTCATTATGAGGTATTGTGATGTCATTATGAGGTATTGTGATGTCATTATGAGGTATTGTGATATTTCCGTTTTTTAAATTTTAACTACATTTGCAAAAATAAAAACTGTTTTTGATGTCATTATGAGGTATTGTGATGTCATTATGAGGTATTGTGATGTCATTATGAGGTATTGTGATGTCATTATGAGGTATTGTGATGTCATTATGAGGTATTGTGATGTCATTATGAGGTATTGTGATGTCATTATGAGGTATTGTGATATTTCCGTTTTTTAAATTTTAACTACATTTGCAAAAATAAAAACTGTTTTTGATGTCATTATGAGGTATTGTGATGTCATTATGAGGTATTGTGATGTCATTATGAGGTATTGTGATGTCATTATGAGGTATTGTGATGTCATTATGAGGTATTGTGATGTCATTATGAGGTATTGTGATGTCATTATGAGGTATTGTGATGTCATTATGAGGTATTGTGATGTCATTATGAGGTATTGTGATGTCATTATGAGGTATTGTGATGTCATTATGGGGTATTGTGATGTCATTATGGGGTATTGTGATGTCATTATGAGGTATTGTGATGTCATTATGAGGTATTGTGATGTCATTATGAGGTATTGTGATGTCATTATGAGGTATTGTGTGTAGATTGACAAGGGGGGAAAAAAAACGATTTAATTTAATTTTAGAATAAGGCTGTAACCTAACAAAATAGAGAAGAAGTGAAGAAGTGTGAGTGCTTTCTGAATGTACAGTACCTTCAGAATGTATTCACACCTCTTGACTTATTGCACATTGTTGTATTACAGCCTGAATTCAAAATGGATTCAATGTTTTTCTCACCCCCTCTACACAAACTACCCCTTAATGACAAAGTGAAAACATGTTTTTAGAAACGTTTGCAAATTGATTGCAAATGAAATATTTTTTTAATTAGATATTTCTACAAGTATTCATGCCCCTGAGTCACATAGTAGAATCACCTTTGCCAGAGATTTCAGCTGTGAAGCTTTCTGGGTAAGTCTCTAAGACCTTTACACGCCTCGATTGAATAATATTTGCACGTTATTCTTTAAAAAAATAATTCTTCAAGCTCTGTCAAGTTGGTTGGTAATCATTGCTAGATAGTCAGTCAAGTTTTGCCGTAGATAATCAAGCTGATTTTAAGTCAAAACTGTGACTAGGCTACTCCCAAAAGCCATTTAAAACATGTCTCACGTTGTCACATTCAACACAACCAGAAACGAGAGAAGACATCTGTCATGAGGCCTAAATCACATCCACGAGGACTGTTCTGCTGTAGCTGAAAGAGATGAATGGGTATGTTGAGAGTAGAGAGACACGGGCCTTGGGGACTGTCGTCAGCTCTGTACTAGCCTGAGGGCTGTAGTGACAGGCCTGTTGTAGTGACAGGCCTGTTGTCCTACGTGTGGTTGTAGTGACAGGCCTGTTGTAGTGACAGGCCTGTTTGTCCTACGTGTGGTTGTATGACAGGCCTGTTGTCCTACGTGTGGTTGTAGTGACAGGCCTGTTGTAGTGACAGGCCTGTTGTCCTACATGATGCTGTAGTGACAGTCCTGTTGTACTACATGATGTTGTAGTGCTGTAGTGACAGTCCTGTTGTACTACATGATGTTGTAGTGCTGTAGTGACAGGTCTGTTGTCCTACATGATGTTGTAGTGCTGTAGTGACAGGTCTGTTGTACTACATGATGTTGTAGTGACAGGTCTGTTGTCCTACATGATGTTGTAGTGCTGTAGTGACAGGTCTGGTGTCCTACATGATGTTGTAGTGCTGTAGTGACAGGTCTGTTGTACTACATGATGTTGTAGTGACAGGTCTGTTGTCCTACATGATGTTGTAGTGACAGGTCTGTTGTACTACATGATGTTGTAGTGACAGGTCTGTTGTCCTACATGATGTTGTAGTGCTGTAGTGACAGGTCTGTTGTCCTACATGATGTTGTAGTGACAGGTCTGTTGTACTACATGATGTTGTAGTGCTGTAGTGACAGGTCTGTTGTCCTACATGATGTTGTAGTGCTGTAGTGACAGGTCTGTTGTCCTACATGATGTTGTAGTGACAGGTCTGTTGTCCTACATGATGTTGTAGTGCTGTAGTGACAGGTCTGTTGTCCTACATGATGTTGTAGTGACAGGTCTGTTGTACTACATGATGTTGTAGTGCTGTAGTGACAGGTCTGTTGTCCTACATGATGTTGTAGTGTTGTAGTGACAGGTCTGTTGTCCTACATGATGTTGTAGTGTTGTAGTGACAGGTCTGTTGTACTACATGATGTTGTAGTAATATGTCTGTTGTACTACATGATATTGTAGTGACAGACCTGTTGTACTTCATGATGTTGTCGTTCTCTCTCTCTCTCTGTTACTCTCTCCTCTCTTCTCTCTTCCTCTCTCTCACTTTCTCTCTGTCTATCTCTCTGTTACTCTCTGTCTCTCTGTTACGCTCTCCTCTACTCTCTCTCTCTCCTCACTCTCTCTCTCTCTGTTACTCTCTCTCTTCTCTTTCTCTCGCTCCGTCAGTCACTATATACTATAGATTATCTTGAGTGCCATCCAAGTCCTGTCTCCTCAGGACAACAGTGATTTCAGCAGTTGGCTTTGTGTTTTAGTTTCCTTTTTACATCGTCACCACAAAGCCGTGTTTCTAGTTGGAGTCACCGAGGGCTGAATCAGACTGTAAATCATGTTGAAAGGTAGAAGTGTTCGGTGGTTTTACCTCTAGTCGGGACATTTCCTCTCAGATGGATAGATCTGTATGCGGTGTGTAAACGGATGGAGTGACTCCCTGGTGCCAGATCAAGAGAACACATAGAGGACCATTGATTAGTTTTAAATCACATGGGGGGAAAAATCTTGTTCAGTCAGACTACTGACCTTTAGTCATGCCAGAGGTTAGGGCCTTGGTATTTCCTGCTACTGACTGACTACCTTTAGCCATGCCAGAGGTTAGGGCCTTGGTATTTCCTGCTACTGACTGACTACCTTTAGTCATACCAGAGGTTAGGGCCTTGGTATTTCCTGCTACTGACCTTTAGTCTTGCCAGAGGTTAGGGCCTTGGTATGTCCTGCTACTGACTGACTACCTTTAGTCATGCCAGAGGTTAGGGCCTTGGTATTTCCTGCTACTGACTGACTACCTTTAGTCATGCCAGAGGTTAGGGCCTTGGTATTCCCTGCTACTGACTGACTACCTTTAGTCATACCAGAGGTTAGGGCCTTGGTATTTCCTGCTGCTGGCCTTTAGTCATGCCAGAGGTTAGGGCCTTGGTATTTCCTGCTACTGACTGACTACCTTTAGTCATACCAGAGGTTAGGGCCTTGGTATGTCCTGCTACTGACTGACTACCTCCTCTTCCCTCTCTGCCTCTCTGCAGTGTAAGTATGACTTCTGCTGGATCTGTCTGGAGGAATGGAAGAAACACAGCTCGTCTACTGGAGGTTACTACCGCTGTACCCGCTATGAGGTCATCAACCAGGTGGAGGAGCAGAACAAAGACATGACTGTGGAGGTGTGGAATACACACACTCGCTCACTCGCTCACTCGCTCACTCGCTCACTCGCTCTCTCACTCGCTCACTCGCTCACTCACTCACTCACTCACTCACTCACTCACTCTCACTCACTCACTCACTCTCTCACTCTCTCTCACTCACTCACTCACTCACTCACTCACTCACTCACTCACTCTATGCTTCAGAGAGAAACTCAGTGACAGTGCACCTCCATCGCAAGATGCCCAGAGGGTCATCAACATGTTGTTAATGTACTTCTACAGTACACCTTTTGTCCTGTGTTATATTGCTGTACTCCACTCACCAAGACCAGCCCTGCCAGAGAGAGTTGAGAGACTGGAGGCAATAAGAATCGGTTGTTTTGTCATTGCTGGCAGAGGACACTGTGGCTGGCTGAATCGACACCCTATCACCTATCCCCCATAGGCTCTGGTTAAAAGTAGTGCACTATATAGGGATTATGACACCCTATCACCTATCCCTCATAGGCTCTGGTTAAAAGTAGTGCACTATATAGGGATTATGACACCCTATCTCCTATCCCCCAGAGGCTCTGGTTAAAAGTAGTGCACTATATAGGTAATAGGATGCCGTTTGGGACTCAGTGTGAGTCCAGAGACTAGAGCGAGGTGGGGCCACATCAGGAAGACTAGAGCGAGGTGGGGCCACATCAGGAAGACTAGAGCGAGGTGGGGCCACATTTTGTCTGGAGGGCCACATCAGGAAGACTAGAGCGAGGTGGGGCCACATCAGGAAGACTAGAGCGAGGTGGGGCCATATCAGGAAGACTAGAGCGAGGTGGGGCCACATCAGGAAGACTAGAGCGAGGTGGGGCCATATCAGGAAGACTAGAGCGAGGTGGGGCCACATCAGGTAGACTAGAGCGAGGTGGGGCCACATCAGGAAGACTAGAGCGAGGTGGGGCCACATCAGGAAGACTAGAGCGAGGTGGGGCCACATTTTGTCTGGAGGGCCACATCAGGAAGACTAGAGCGAGGTGGGGCCACATCAGGAAGACTAGAGCGAGGTGGGGCCATATCAGGAAGACTAGAGCGAGGTGGGGCCACATCAGGAAGACTAGAGCGAGGTGGGGCCATATCAGGAAGACTAGAGCGAGGTGGGGCCACATCAGGTAGACTAGAGCGAGGTGGGGCCACATCAGGAAGACTAGAGCGAGGTGGGGCCACATCAGGAAGACTAGAGCGAGGTGGGGGAACATTTTGTCTGGAGGGCCACATCAGGAAGACTAGAGCAGGGTGGGGCCACATCAGGAAGACTAGAGCGAGGTGGGGCCACATCAGGAAGACTAGAGCGTGGTGGGGGAACATTTTGTCTGGAGGGCCACATCAGGAAGACTAGAGCAGGGTGGGGCCACATCAGGAAGACTAGAGCGAGGTGGGGCCACATCAGGAAGACTAGAGCGAGGTGGGGAAACATTTTGTCTGGAGGGCCACATCAGGAAGACTAGAGCAGGGTGGGGCCACATCAGGAAGACTAGAGCGAGGTGGGGGAACATTTTGTCTGGAGGGCCACATCGGGATTTAGACATTCAACGTTGGGCCCATACTTTTTGGACCAATTTTGTTTTCTAAATCAATTTACAGGCCCGAAATAGGGCAGTTATTTGAACATTTTATAATTCATATAAATATATAGGTCTGTTATAATTTATATAAATATATAGGTCTGTTATAATTCATATAAATATATAGGTCTGTTATATAAATATATAGGTCTGTTATAATTCATATAAATATATAGGTCTGTTATAATTCATATAAATATATAGGTCTGTTATAATTCATATAAATATATAGGTCTGTTATAATTCATATAAATATATAGGTCTGTTATAATTCATATAAATATATAGGTCTGTTATAATTCATATAAATATATAGGTCTGTTATAATTCATATAAATATAGGTCTGTTATAATTCATATAAATATAGGTCTGTTATATAAGTAAATAGGTCTGTTATTATTCATATAAATATATAGGTCTGTTATATAAATATATAGGTCTGTTATAATTCATATAAATATATAGGTCTGTTATAATTCATATAAATATATAGGTCTGTTATATAAATATATAGGTCTGTTATAATTCATATAAATATATAGGTCTGTTATATAAATATATAGGTCTGTTATTATTCATATAAATATATAGGTCTGTTATATAAATATATAGGTCTGTTATATAAATATATAGGTCTGTTATAATTCATATAAATATATAGGTCTGTTATAATTCATATAAATATATAGGTCTGTTATATAAATATATAGGTCTGTTATAATTCATATAAATATATAGGTCTTTTATAATTCATATAAATATATAGGTCTGTTATAATTCATATAAATATATAGGTCTGTTATAATTCATATAAATATATAGGTCTGTTATAATTCATATAAATATATAGGTCTGTTATATAAATAAATAGGTCTGTTATAATTCATATAAATATATAGGTCTGTTATAATTCATATAAATATATAGGTCTGTTATATAAATATATAGGTCTGTTATAATTCATATAAATATATAGGTCTGTTATATAAATAAATAGGTCTGTTATAATTCATATAAATATATAGGTCTGTTATATAAATATATAGGTCTGTTATTATTCATATAAATATATAGGTCTGTTATATAAATATATAGGTCTGTTATATAAATATATAGGTCTGTTATAATTCATATAAATATATAGGTCTGTTATATAAATAAATAGGTCTGTTATAATTCATATAAATATATAGGTCTGTTATATAAATAAATAGGTCTGTTATAATTCATATAAATATATAGGTCTGTTATATAAATATATAGGTCTGTTATATAAATATATAGGTCCGCTATAATTCATATAAATATATAGGTCTGTTATATAAATATATAGGTCTGTTATTATTCATATGAATATATGGGTCCATTATAAGCTATATAAATGTATAGTGTTTTTAAAAATATTTATATATATTTTTTCTCTCGTCTTCTTGTCATTGCAGGCTGAGAAGAAGCACAAGGGATTCCAGGAACTGGACCGCTTCATGCATTACTACACCCGCTTCCAGAACCATGAACACAGTTACCAGGTAAGAACTGGACCTGCTTCCAGAACCATGAACACAGCTACCAGGTAAGAACTGGACCTGCTTCCAGAACCATGAACACAGTTACCAGGTAAGAACTGGACCTGCTTCCAGAACCATGAACACAGTTACCAGGTAAGAACTGGGCCTGCTTCCAGAACCACGAACACAGTTACCAGGTAAGAACTGGACCTGCTTCCAGAACCATGAACACAGTTACCAGGTAAGAACTGGACCTGCTTCCAGAACCATGAACACAGCTACCAGGTAAATACTGGACCTGCTTCCAGAACAATGAACACAGTTACCAGGTAAATACTGGACCTGCTTCCAGAACCACGAACACAGCTACCAGGTAAATACTGGACCCGCTTCCAGAACCATGAACACAGCTACCAGGTAAATAGCTTTAGTAAGTCCTGGTGTAGCCTGACGACCCTGTCCAGGTAAGTAGGGCAGAGCTGGGTTTTGTTTAAATGTCATGTAGCTTTAGAAAGTCCTGTAGTGGGACCTTTACCTTGTCTGTCCTTCCATCTAGCTGGAGCAGCGCCTGTTGAAGACCGCCAAAGACAAGATGGAACAGCTGAGCAGAGCCTTGAGTGGACGTATGTGGATATTCGCGTCATGTCAATGTGTTTTTTTTTTCATCGTTTTGTTCCATTTAGTTTTTTGCAGACAACCATTTGTCAAATAAATAGACAAAACACACAGACTGAAATCAGTGGAGATGTATTAAAGACACTCTCTTAAAGTACTTCAAATCTATCACTTTTCTTTTTCTCTTCTGAATGTGATATGATGGAGTCGGTGAGAGCGGGAGTAATCCTGATCCGTGATCTCTTCTTCTCTCTCAGGAGACGGAGGCCCGCCTGACACTACGTTCATTGAAGACGCTGTACTGGAGCTGCTGAAGACGCGTCGCATCCTCAAGTGCTCTTACCCCTACGGCTTCTTCCTGGAGATCAAATCCACCAAGAAAGAGATTTTTGAACTTATGCAGGTACGGACGGATCTTAAGAGAGAGGATTATATAAAACATCTGAAATGTCTTGTCAAAAAAAACCTACTTCCTCTCAAGCACTGAGGTTTTAAACCTACTTCTTCTCAAACACTGAGGTTTTAAACCCGACTTCCTCTCAAACACTGAGGTTTTAAACCCGACTTCCTCTCAAACACTGAGGTTTTAAACCGACTTCCTCTCAAACACTGAGGTTTTAAACCGACTTCCTCTCAAACACTGAGGTTTTAAACCGACTTCCTCTCAAACACTGAGGTTTTAAACCGACTTCCTCTCAAACACTGAGGTTTTAAACCGACTTCCTCTCAAACACTGAGGTTTTAAACCGACTTCCTCTCAAACACTGAGGTTTTAAACCGACTTCCTCTCAAACACTGAGGTTTTAAAATAACAGATCTTGTTGTGAGGAACCCTTTTTACTCTCTTCGTTAATGACTTCCTCACACTATACAGCTAAGAGATACATTGTCCTCTACAGTTTGTATACTTTTTGTTTGGCCTCTTCCTGTCTGTGTGTAGACTGACTTGGAGATGGTGACAGAGGACCTAGCTCAGAAAGTCAACCGTCCTTACCTCCGAACTCCCCGTCACAAGATCATCCGAGCGGCCTGTTTGGTGCAGCAGAAGAGACAGGAGTTCCTGGCCTCCGTCGCCCGGGGGGTGGCCCCCAGCGACTCCCCAGAGGCCCCTAGACGCAGGTGGGGGACCCCTGACCCCCTCACAAACCCTTTCAATCCCCAAATCAAATCAATTGCAGATGAAGGTCACCCCCCCATTGTGTTTTCACTCGGGATGTTTTCTCGTGCAGTTGCTGTGTTCTGTTCTCTCTCTCTCTCTCCACTAATTGAAGTGTTTTAATAACTTAACAGAATAGCTGCTATTTCCATTGTACTTTTTGTATTTCTAGTTTTGGAGGTGGCACGTGGGACTGGGAGTATTTGGGCTTTGCATCTCCTGAGGTAAGTAAATGTCTAGCTAACTGTTGTAGTTCTGAATATCAAGCTAGCTGTTGTTGTAGTTCTGAATATCGAGCTAGCTGTTGTAGTTCTGAATATCAAGCTAGCTAACTGTTGTAGTTCTGAATATCTAGCTAGCTGTTGTAGTTCTGAATATCTAGCTAGCTGTTGTAGTTCTGAATATCAAGCTAGCTAACTGTTGTAGTTCTGAATATCTAGCTAGCTGTTGTAGTTCTGAATATCTAGCTAGCTGTTGTAGTTCTGAATATCTAGCTAGCTGTTGTAGTTCTGAATATCTAGCTAGCTGTTGTAGTTCTGAATATCAAGCTAGCTAACTGTTGTAGTTCTGAATATCAAGCTAGCTAACTGTTGTAGTTCTGAATATCTAGCTAGCTGTTGTAGTTCTGAATATCTAGCTAGCTGTTGTAGTTCTGAATATCTAGCTAGCTGTTGTAGTTCTGAATATCTAGCTAGCTGTTGTAGTTCTGAATATCTAGCTAGCTGTTGTAGTTCTGAATATCTAGCTAGCTGTTGTAGTTCTGAATATCTAGCTAGCTGTTGCAGTTCTGAATATCTAGCTAGCTGTTGTAGTTCTGAATATCTAGCTAGCTGCTGTAGTTCTGAATATCTAGCTAGCTGTTGTAGTTCTGAATATCTAGCTAGCTGTTGTAGTTCCTAATATCTAGCAAGCTGTTGTAGTTCTGAATATCTAGCTAGCTGTTGTAGTTCTGAATATCTAGCAAGCTGTTGCAGTTCTGAAAATCTACCTAGCTGTTGTAGTTCTGAATATCTAGCTAGCTGTTGTAGTTCTGAATATCTAGCTAGCTGTTGTAGTTCTGAATATCTAGCTAGCTGTTGTAGTTCTGAATATCTAGCTAGCTGTTGTAGTTCCTAATATCTAGCTAACTGTTATATTTTAAATCATGTGACTATTAGGAAGCTAATAGAGCTGCTACAGTTATAAATTGCACAATAATTATACATTCACAGCTTTTTTTAAGGTATTGTTTTCTGTTTATTCAATGTGTGTGTGTGTGTGTGTGTGTGTGTGTGTGTGTGTGTGTGTGTGTGTGTGTGTGTACGGTATGACGTACGACCTGTGACCTCATGGTGTGTCATGTGGCTGACCCTACAGGAGTATGCAGAGTTTCAGTACCGGAGGAGACACAGGGATCGTCAGCAGAGGAGACAGAGAGGGGACATTCCCCATCTTGACGAGCGTAGCGACAGCACTTTAGGTAATAATGAATCAATAACTAAAAGATACATGGATAGATACTATAGCAGTGTTTTAGGCTAGCCGCCGTCTCAGTGCTTTTGACTAGCCGTCGCAGTGTTTCCAGGTATCTGTCTACCTGGTATTTCTATAGGATATCCAGCTATGACTGAATGTGATTCCAGGTATCTGTCTACCTGGTATTTCTATAGGATATCCAGCTTTGACTGAATGTGTTACCAGGTATCTGTCTACCTGGTATTACTATAGGATATCCAGCTATGACTGAATGTGTTTCCAGGTATCTGTCTACCTGGTATCTCTATAGGATATCCAGCTATGACTGAATGTGTTACCAGGTATCTGTCTACCTGGTATTTCTATAGGATATCCAGCTATGACTGAATGTGTTACCAGGTATCTGTATACCTGGTATTTCTATAGGATATCCAGCTATGACTGAATGTGTTACCAGGTATCTGTCTATCTGGTATTTCTGTAGGATATCCAGCTATGACTGAATGTGTTACCAGGTATCTGTCTACCTGGTATTACTATAGGATATCCAGCTATGACTGAATGTGTTACCAGGTATCTGTCTACCTGGTATTTCTGTAGGATATCCAGCTATGACTGAATGTGATTCCAGGTATCTGTCTACCTGGTATTTCTATAGGATATCCAGCTATGACTGAATGTGTTACCAGGTATCTGTCTACCTGGTATTTCTATAGGATATCCAGCTATGACTGAATGTGTTTCCAGGTATCTGTCTACCTGGTATTACTATAGGATATCCAGCTATGACTGAATGTGTTACCAGGTATCTGTCTACCTGGTATTTCTGTAGGATATCCAGCTATGACTGAATGTGTTTCCAGGTATCTGTCTACCTGGTATTTCTATAGGATATCCAGCTATGACTGAAAGTGTTTCCAGGTATCTGTCTACCTGGTATTTCTATAGGATATCCAGCTATGACTGAATGTGTTTCCAGGTATCTGTCTACCTGGTATTTCTATAGGATATCCAGCTATGACTGAATGTGTTTCCAGGTATCTGTCTACCTGGTATTACTATAGGATATCCAGCTATGACTGAATGTGTTACCAGGTATCTGTCTACCTGGTATTTCTGTAGGATATCCAGCTATGACTGAATGTGTTTCCAGGTATCTGTCTACCTGGTATTTCTATAGGATATCCAGCTATGACTGAAAGTGTTTCCAGGTATCTGTCTACCTGGTATTTCTATAGGATATCCAGCTATGACTGAATGTGTTTCCAGGTATCTGTCTACCTGGTATTTCTGTAGGATATCCAGCTATGACTGAATGTGTTACCAGGTATCTGTCTACCTGGTATTTCTGTAGGATATCCAGCTATGACTGAATGTGTTTCCAGGTATCTGTCTACCTGGTATTTCTGTAGGATATCCAGCTATGACTGAAAGTGTTTCCTAAAAGGCTGATGTGTTTCTCCATTAATGGGGTCAGTGTTTTCACTTACATGAATGACTTCTTTCCTGGAGAAAAAAAAGTACCAAAAGGAATAATCTCTTATCCTTTCGCTGGGAAGACCTTGAATAGTTTGAGCTGTGAGTTTGTCAGTGTGATTGTTCTGTAACGTTGACTGGCTGACTGGCTGACTGGCTGACTGGCTGACTGGCTGGCTGGCTGGCTGGCTGGCTGGCTGGCTGGCTGGCTGGCTGGCTGGCTGGCTGGCTGGCTGACTGGCTGGCTGGCTGGCTGACTGGCTGGCTGACTGGCTGACTGGCTGGCTGGCTGACTGGCTGACTGGCTGGCTGGCTGACTGACTGGCTGACTGACTGATTTCTTCTTCTTTTATTCATAAAACAGACACACAGGAAATGGGAGGTGGGCGAAGACATGGTCCCCCCATGGTGAGTTCAGTGTGTTTTTCATGTCGTCTGTGTATTCGTCTTTATCTCTTATTATATATATATATATATATATATATATATATATATATATATATATATATATATATATATATATATATATATATATATATAATATAAGCCAGATAGTTTATTCGACAGACAAAAAAATGACATGTTGTGTGCCGATGTGAAGTTTAGACCTGCCGGTATAAAAATGGGTTTTATTTCTTACTTTCGATAACATTTTTCTTTACCGTCTGTCTTCACAGAAATGTATCTCGCGTCAAAACATCACCTTACTAGACATAAACACATCACCTTACTAGACAT
Source organism: Oncorhynchus mykiss (assembly GCF_013265735.2). Classification (NCBI taxonomy): domain Eukaryota; kingdom Metazoa; phylum Chordata; class Actinopteri; order Salmoniformes; family Salmonidae; genus Oncorhynchus; species Oncorhynchus mykiss. The sequence goes on along the minus strand of NC_048566.1, from coordinate 732,410 downwards.
AAACACATCACCTTACTAGACATAAAAACATCACCTCACTAGACATAAAAACATCACCTTACTAGACATAAAAACATCACCTTACTAGACATAAAAACATCACCTTACTAGACATAAAAACATCACCTCACTAGACATAAAAACATCACCCTACTAGACATAAACACATCACCTTACTAGACATAAAACATCACCTCACTAGACATAAAAACATCACCTTACTAGACATAAACACATCACCTTACTAGACATAAAAACATCACCTTACTAGACATAAAAACATCACCTTACTAGACATAAACACATCACCTTACTAGACATAAACACATCACCTTACTAGACATAAAAACATCACCTTACTAGACATAAACACATCACCTTACTAGACATAAAAACATCACCTTACTAGACATAAAAACATCACCTCACTAGACATAAACACATCACCTCACTAGACATTAAAAACATCACCTTACTAGACATAAACACATCACCTTACTAGACATAAACACATCACCTTACTAGACATAAACACATCACCTTACTAGACATAAACACATCACCTTACTAGACATAAAAACATCACCTCACTAGACATTAAAACATCACCTTACTAGACATAAACACATCACCTTACTAGACATAAAAACATCACCTTACTAGACATAAAAACATCACCCTACTAGACATAAAAACATCACCCTACTAGACATAAACACATCACCCCACTAGACATAAAAACATCACCAATAGTCTTAAACAGACTAAATCTGTTGTATTCTACAGGGCCTTCCCACCCTTTCCACATGACCTACTTCCCCCCATCGTTCTGTTTATGTGTTAACAGGGCTCATTGGACGAGGACGATCCCAACATCCTATTGGCTATCCAGCTGTCACTCCAAGAGTCTGGGTTGGCGACGGCCGGGGACACTCCAGAGTTGTTGTCCAATGAGGCGTCCCTGGGGGCCATCGGCACCTCCCTCCCGTCCAGACTGGACGCGGAGTCCCAGAGGGTGGAGGTGGGGCCCCGGGGGGCCATCAGCAGCCAACGCCTCTATGAAGGGGTTTCAGGGGTCTATGCATTACACCACCACCACCCATCCCAGCAGCACTACAGCAACCACAATCTCAACCCGTTCAGGGAGCCTTCTTCAGGCCAGGCTCTGTTCTCGTCCTCCAATGGTACTGCGGACTCCACTACCACCGCATCAACAGGGCTCCAGGACCCCTCACACCCAAACACCAACCTGCTGGGTAACATCATGGCCTGGTTCCATGACATGAACCCTCAGAGCATCACCCTCATCCCCTCCACCACCACCACCTCCTCAGACACAGACCTAGACTTCAACACGGCAGCACAGACCACGGCCAACACAGCCTCCGAGGTGGAGGAGGAGGAGGTCCAAGCTGACCTCCACCAGCCCCGTGCCAAGCCCCAGAAAGGTGAGGGCGAGCTGGGGGAAGATGTGGACTGTTTCCCCTTCCTCTCTCAGGGCCTGGAGGAGAAGGAGGCTGAGAGCGAGAGACCCACCCATCTAGACCTGACGGTGGGGTCAGAGGTCATGGCCCCGTCCTACATGATGACTACCGGGACAGGGGACCGGGCCGGGGAGAGGCTCGCTGGGGGTAACGTTGTTCACGTTGACACGCCCATGTGTGACTCTGTGACCTCTGACCTTCTGCCTAGCACCAGCTCTTCAGAATGGGAGGAGCAGATACACCTTGTCTGATTGGTGGAAAAAAAATATTAAGTGGGGATGGAGGAGATACACCTGGTCTGATTTATGATTGGAGGAAAATTCCGAGTTGGTGGAGCAAATCCACCTGTTTATGACTCTGATTGGAGGAAACATATGAGATGGGAGGAGCAAAATCTCCTGGTCTGATAGAAGACAGAAGCCTTCAGAGGGGTCAAACCACTGACATGCAGAGAGAGAGCGAGAGAGGACCAATCCTGACTGAGAGGGGACATTACCAAGTAGCCAGTGATGGTGTTGGGGGGAATTTAATCCTGACTTGATTGTAGTGTTAGGAGGAGATATATTATGATCTCTTTCTAGTGTTTACAAGTACACATCAAACACTTGATAGCTGGTCTATACTGGCATGAGATGCCCCCCCCCCCTCGGGTGAACGACGGACGGAGGACTGGATGGACTCCTCAGAAGCGAGATGGAAGGTGTTTGACTGGGTGTTGTTGGTATTATATTACCCACAATGGATATTTGCTGAAAAAAAGAATGACGATCAAGTTGCTTCTCTCAGATGATCTGTTTTAGATTACAACATGAGGTGATTATACTGCATTATTATAGTGAATACATTTTGCAGGAGTTTTTGATCTAGAATTTTTTTGTTTGTTGATATTGATGATCATATTCTTAAATGTTTTCTGCTGAAATATACTGTATTGTGTTTGGACTTGGTTCTGAGGGAGGCTGTAGTAGGCTGTACAGGAGAGTTCTGAGGGAGGCTGTACAGGAGAGTTCTGAGGGAGGCTGTACAGGAGAGTTCTGAGGGAGGCTGTAGTAGGCTGTACAGGAGAGTTCTGAGGGAGGCTGTAGTAGGCTGTACAGGAGAGTTCTGAGGGAGGCTGTACAGGAGAGTTCTGAGGGAGGCTGTAGTAGGCTGTACAGGAGAGTTCTGAGGGAGGCTGTAGTAGGCTGTACAGGAGAGTTCTGAGGGAGGCTGTAGTAGGCTGTACAGGAGAGTTCTGGGGGAGGCTGTAATCAGCTGTACAGGAGAGTTCTGAGGGAGGCTGTAATCAGCTGTACAGGAGAGTTCTGAGGGAGGCTGTAGTAGGCTGTACAGGAGAGTTCTGAGGGAGGCTGTACAGGAGAGTTATGAGGGAGGCTGTAATCAGCTGTACAGGAGAGTTCTGAGGGAGGCTGTAATCAGCTGTACAGGAGAGTTCTGAGGGAGGCTGTAATCAGCTGTACAGGAGAGTTCTGAGGGAGGTTATAATCAGCTGTACAGGAGAGTTCTGGGGGAGGCTGTAATCAGCTGTACAGGAGAGTTCTGAGGGAGGTTATAATCAGCTGTACAGGAGAGTTCTGGGGGAGGTTGTAATCAGCTGTACAGGAGAGTTCTGAGGGAGGTTATAATCAGCTGTACAGGAGAGTTCTGAGGGAGGTTATAATCAGCTGTACAGGAGAGTTCTGGGGGAGGTTGTAATCAGCTGTACAGGAGAGTTCTGAGGGAGGTTATAATCAGCTGTACAGGAGAGTTCTGAGGGAGGTTATAATCAGCTGTACAGGAGAGTTCTGGGGGAGGTTGTAATCAGCTGTACAGGAGAGTTCTGAGGGAGGTTATAATCAGCTGTACAGGAGAGTTCTGGGGGAGGCTGTAATCAGCTGTACAGGAGAACAAATGCTGTGCTGCCTGCTTCTAGTAGTGTTGTTATCCCAATATAACAGTGTACAGTCTGACTCAGCAGAAAAACCTAGCTCTCAGTCCCGTCCAGATCTGCCTAATGTTTCTGTAAATTGTTAGGTGTCAAACACTGGCTAACAAAAGCACAGTTTGTAATCACTAAGTGGACTCCAAAAACGAATTGTGCCTGCTTAGATCTATTCCATGTTGTTGTACTGAACCCATTAGAAGACAGTCTGACTGACAGCCTGATGTATGTCAAGTATTCATGAAGATGGACGAGGCTAGAAGACTGTCTTCGTGAAGATGGACGAGGCTAGAACCCATTAGAAGACAGTCTGACTGACAGCCTGATGTATGTCAAGTATTCATGAAAATGGACGAGGCTAGAACCCATTAGAAGACAGTCTGACTGACAGCCTGATGTATGTCAAGTATTCATGAAAATGGACGAGGCTAGAACCCATTAGAAGACAGTCTGACTGACAGCCTGATGTATGTCAAGTATTCATGAAAATGGACGAGGCTAGAACCCATTAGAAGACAGTCTGACTGACAGCCTGATGTATGTCAAGTATTCATGAAAATGGACGAGGCTAGAACCCATTAGAAGACAGTCTTCATGAAGATGGACGAGGCTAGAACCCATTAGAAGACTGTCTTCGTGAAGATGGACGAGGCTAGAACCCATTAGAAGACTGTCTTTGTGAAGATGGACGAGGCTAGAACCCATTAGAAGACTGTCTTCGTGAAGATGGACGAGGCTAGAACCCATTAGAAGACTGTCTTCATGAAGATGGACGAGGCTAGAACCCATTAGAAGACTGTCTTCGTGAAGATGGACGAGGCTAGAACCCATTAGAAGACTGTCTTCGTGAAGATGGACGAGGCTAGAACCCATTAGAAGACTGTCTTCGTGAAGATGGACGAGGCCAGTAGCCCTGATGGGACAATAGAGAGGAACAATCTCCTGCTGTTCACTCCAATCGGAAGACAACAGTAGTTAAGAGGAGAATTGTAATCAGATACGTTGTTCATGTTTTTTACCTAATAATGATGTCACTGGTTCATTCTGAACTATTATAGGGCTGCTTTCTCAGACGACCCCTTGGTCCTGGACTGAACATCACTTTCAATGGAGAATGTCCATTCACCACTGCTCTCTTAGCCCAGAACTAGGTTTAGGCCGAATGAGGAAACCGTCCCGTTTTATAAAGATATATATATAAATCTGTTACGAAAGTTTTAAGCCTTGATGGGACTCAGCACTACAGTAGAGGGGTTCAGTGGGTCGTAAAAAATGGTTCTCTACGCAATTCATTGCAGTGCCTTTTTATGTCAATCTTTTTAAATGTATTGCCACATTTTACAGAGGTCTTACAGTAAGTGATCGTGTGTAGCTACACTATATATACAAAAGTATGTGGACACTCCTTCAAATGAGTGGATTCGGCTATTTCAGCCACATCTGTTGTCGACAGGTGTATAAAATTGAGCACGCCGCCATGCAATCTCCATAGACAAACATTGCCAGTAGAACGGCCTTAGTGACGAGCTCAGTAACGTTCAACGTGGCAGCGTCCTAGGATGCCACCTTTCCAACAAGTCAGTTCGTCACATTTCTACCCTGCTAGAGCCGCCGCCCCCCCCCCCCCCCCCCCTGAGCGACAACGGCTCAGCCGCTAAGTGGTAGGCCACATAAGCTCACAGAACGGGACCACCCGAGTGCTGAAGCGCTTGGCACGTAACAATAGTCTGACCTCGGTTCTGGTAAGCAACATCAGCACAACAATAACTGTTCGTTGGGAGCTTCATGAAATGGGTTTCCGTGGCCTAGCAGCCGCACACAAGCCTAAGATCACCATGCGCAATGCCAAGCGTCGGCTGGAGTGGTGTAAAGCTCACCACCATTGGATTCTGGAGTAGTGGAAACACGTTCTCTGGAGTGATGAACCACGCTTCACCATCTGGCAGTCTGACGGAGGAATCTGGGTTTGGCGGATGCCAGGAGAACGCTACCTGCCTGAATGCATAGTGGCAACTGTAAAGTTTGGTGGAGGAGGAATAATGGTCTGGGGCTGTTTTTCATGGTTCGGGCCCCTTAGTTCCAGTGAAGGGAAATGCTACAGCATACAATGACATTCTAGATGATTCTGTGCTTCCAACTTTGAGACAAACGTTTCAGGAAGGCCCTTTCCTATTTCAGCATGACAATGCCCCCGTTCACAAAGCGAGGTCCATACGGAAATGTTTTGTCGAGATCAGTGTAGAAGAACTTGACTGGCCTGCACAGAACCCTGACCTCAACCCTATCGAACACCTTTGGGATGAATTGGAACGCAGACTGCGAGCCAGGAGGCCTAATCGCCCAACATCAATGCGCCGACCTCACTAATGCTCTTGTGACTGAATGGAAGAAAGTCCCCTCAGTAATGTTCCAACCTCTAGTGGAAAGCCTTCCCAGAAGAGAGGAGGCTGTTATAGCAGCAATGTTCCAACATCTAGTGGAAAGCCTTCCCAGAAGAGTGGAGGCTGTTATAGCAGCAATGTTCCAACATCTAGTGGAAAACCTTCCCAGAAGAGAGGAGGAGGCTGTTATAGCAGCAATGTTCCAACCTGTAGTGGAAAGCCTTCCCAGAAGAGTGGAGGCTGTTATAGCAGCAATGTTCCAACATCTAGTGGAAAGCCTTCCCAGAAGAGAGGAGGCTGTTATAGCAGCAATGTTCCAACATCTAGTGGAAAGCCTTCCCAGAAGAGAGGAGGCTGTTATAGCAGCAATGTTCCAACATCTAGTGGAAAACCTTCCCAGAAGAGAGGAGGAGGCTGTTATAGCAGCAATGTTCCAACCTCTAGTGGAAAGCCTTCCCAGAAGAGAGGAGGCTGTTATAGCAGCAAAGGGGAGGACCAACTCCATATTTAATACCCGTGTTTTTTGGAATGAGATGTTGGACGGGCAGGTGTCCACATGCTTTTGTTCATGTAGTGTACAAACTACAAACACACGTTATAGAAATTCCACTCACAACACTAACACGTGTCCAAACCTGATACTTTTTAAAAAATACATTTTTTATAATTGTAGCCTCTCTTTAGTGTGGTATCAAGTTGTTTCCCAGAGTGTTGTATTTATATCATGTTTTATAAATTTACACCTCTGATTTTGACCTGATGATATTAAACACTGTTTTACTGGTTTGTTAGTTATTTTGTTGTGGATGGGCTTTGGTGGGTTGTTCTTGGATGGACAGACATACCTGTGGGTTCGATAACGGATCTACAAGTTGATGACGAGTGTTTGACTTTTGGGGTGAAAGGTATTTATAAAATGTATCCTGGAGCAGAAAACACAATGCAGGACAGCGGGGGGAAAAAAAACAGACGTCTTTATTTAAATTGGACGTTTCTTATTGCGATTTGAAAATGGATATCGAGATATTCTGAATAACTAATTTTGAAAGAAAAAAAACAAGTTGTATTGATTTGTTGCCTATATAAAGTATTAATGAATTATAAATGATATTGATATTTCAACGTTTCACATTTTGGAATTGATCTTTAGCCAAACCTAGTGTGATTTGTATCTGAAGTAATTGATCTTTAGCCAAACCTAGTGTGATTTGTATCTGAAGTAATTGATCTTTAGCCAAACCTAGTGTGATTTGTATCTGAAGTAATTGATCTTTAGCCAAACCTAGTGTGATTTGTATCTGAAGTAATTGATCTTTAGCCAAACCTAGTGTGATTTGTATCTGAAGTAATTGATCTTTAGCCAAACCTAGTGTGATTTGTATCTGAAGTAATTGATCTTTAGCCAAACCTAGTGTGATTTGTATCTGAAGTAATTGTACAGTGACTATTGAAACAACCGCTGAAGAAACTTATTGCATTGAAACGTGTCTTGCAAACGTGAAGCTGTGAGTGCCGTACACGAAGCTGGTGAACTTGTGGGACTTCAGTCTTGATGTAACAGTTTCAACTGTGCATGAAATGAGTAAAACATAAAATTACATTTGGATTTTCTTGGCATTTTACTTTAAAAAAAAATATATACAATTTTAAAAAATGGCAAATGTTGTTGAAAGCCGTTACATTTTTATTATAAAGCAACTAATCCTTGAAATACTATTTGCACTTTCATAGTCTATACCTTATACATTCCCTCTTGAAATTAAAAACATACTGTTTTGATGTGTGGCCAATAAACATTGAATTTTACTACTGGGTGGAACGTTTTTTTTTTCAATACAAAAACATAAAAATCTATATCTGATCATTGGATCATTGGAGAACCTCCCTAGTCTTTGTGGTTGAATCTGTGTTTAAAATTCACTGCTTGACTGAGGGACCTTTACAGATAATTGTATGTGTGGGTTACAGGTAGTAATTCAAAAATCCTGTTACACACTATTATTGCACACAGTCCATGCAACTTAAGTGACTTGTTAAGCTTATTTTCACTACTGAACTTAGGCTTGCCATAACAAGGGGGTTGAGATCCTTGATAAAAACCTGCACCAGAGCACTCAGGACCTCAGACTGGGGCGAAGGTTCACCTTCCATCAGGACTACGACCCTAAGCACACAGCCAAGAGAACGCAGGAGTGGCTTCGGGACAAGTCTCTGAATGTCCTTGAGTGGCCCAGCCAGAGCCCGGACTTGAACCCGATCGAACATCTCTGGAGAGAACTGAAAATAGCTGAACAGCGAAGCTCCCCATCCAACCTGACAGAGCTTGAGAGGATCTGCAGAGAATGCATGGCTGACAGACAAGTTCCTTTAACCAATGTTGGTCTTTAATGCAGGGCTGACAGACAAGTTCCTTTAACCAATGTTGGTCTTTAATGCAGGGCTGACAGACAAGTTCCTTTAACCAATGTTGGTCTTTAATGCAGGGCTGACAGACAAGTTCCTTTAACCAATGTTGGTCTTTAATGCAGGGCTGACAGACAAGTTCCTTTAACTAATGTTGGTCTTTAATGCAGGGCTGACAGACAAGTTCCTTTAACCAATGTTGGTCTTTAATGCAGGGCTGACAGACAAGTTCCTTTAACCAATGTTGGTCTTTAATGCATGGCTGACAGACAAGTTCCTTTAACCAATGTTGGTCTTTAATGCAGGGCTGACAGACAAGTTCCTTTAACCAATGTTGGTCTTTAATGCAGGGCTGACAGACAAGTTCCTTTAACCAATGTTGGTCTTTAATGCATGGCTGACAGACAAGTTCCTTTAACCAATGTTGGTCTTTAATGCAGGGCTGACAGACAAGTTCCTTTAACCAATGTTGGTCTTTAATGCAGGGCTGACAGACAAGTTCCTTTAACCAATGTTGTTCTTTAATGCATGGCTGACAGACAAGTTCCTTTAACCAATGTTGGTCTTTAATGCAGGGCTGACAGACAAGTTCCTTTAACCAATGTTGGTCTTTAATGCAGGGCTGACAGACAAGTTTCTTGCCTTTTCCCCCTTCCACTTGCCTCTTCCATTTTTTTTGTGATAATGCTGCAATTAGTTGGTTGTAATTTTGAGTAGAGCAGACATTTCCAATGCGTGTGTGACATAACTCCAGCATTCCTATTAATGATGTAATTTACAAAGATTATACTGTTTTTTAAAATGTATTTCCAAAGATATACGAATTGACTAAAAAAATATATATTTGAATTTAACTATAATATTTGTTCTATCTTTTCTGGAGGATTAAACTGAAATTACAACCAACTTCATGAGGCTCTGGAGGGATCCAAATTGTGGATTAAAAAGAAAACATGAATCGTTCAATGACACCTTTGTTTCTAAGCCCTGGATTTCTAGCCCCTTGATCTTATTGTTGGATCTGATTTTAATTGCTAACATTTTGATGGCCATAATAAATATATATGCCGATAGTGGACAACCTTGTTTTTCTCCTCTTGACAGTTGAATACTTTCTGAGAAGTAGCCAATATTTACTATTTTACACCTGGGGTGACTGACTATACATAACTTTAACCTATTGTATAAGAGATTCTCCTAAATTGAAATATTCCAGGCATTTATATATAAACTCCAGTCGTACTTTATCAAAAGGCTTTTCAAAATCGGCTATGAATACCAGGCCTGGTTTCCCAGATTTTTCATAATGTTTTATTGTTTCCAGCACTTGTCTTATATTATCTCCAATGTATCGTCCATGTAAAAACCCCTGTCTGATCAGGATGAATAATATCAGACAATACCTTTTTAAATGTTCCTTTCTATTTTATATTTAATCAGTAAATATTTAAAAAATAAAAACACAGTTCCACTTTGACATTATTGGGTATTGTGTGTAGGCCAGTGACATTAAATGACAATTTATCAATTTTAAATTCAGACTAACACAACAAAATGTGGAAAAATTCAAGGGGTGTGAATACTTTCTGAAGGTATTAAGTTGCATAACATGGAATGTCAATGGGGTAAATGTATACATCAAAGAATACGGAACATGGAAGTGCTTTCTGATGCCGATCCACTGTTGGGGCGAGGAACACAAGCATTTCTATTGGAGCTAGGAACACAAGCATTTCTGTTGGGGCTAGGAACACAAGCATTTCTATTGGAGCTAGGAACACAAGCATTTCTGTTGGGGCGAGGAACACAAGCATTTCTATTGGGGCTCGGAACACAAGCATTTATATTGGAGCTAGGAACACAAGCATTTCTGTTGGGGCTAGGAACACAAGCATTTCTGTTGGGGCTAGGAACACAAGCATTTCTGTTGGGGCTAGGAACACAAGCATTTCTGTTGGGGCTAGGAACACAAGCATTTCGCTACACCCTCAATAACATCTGCTAAATACGTGTATGTGACCAATACATTTCATTTGATTTCATTTTTAAAAAGGCATTATCCTAATTTCCTACTCCACGCTCGTCCCTCAACTACATCAGGGCAGGTGGCTTGTTGCGCTATCTGACGTGACAACAGCGTATTAAGTTAACGGCTGAGTCCAATGAGTGCCAGTAGCATGGTGAACAGAGAGATGATGTCCAGGTACAGGTTGAGAGCAGCAAAGATGTACTCCTCTGGTGAAATGCTGTATTTGTGGTTCCCGCCCAGTATGAGCTGAGTGTCCATTACCAGGTACTGGAGAGAGATATATATATATATATACACACACATATACACCATAATTTGCAAATAAATTCATAAAAAATCCTACAATGTGATTTTTCTCATTTTGTCTGTCATAGTTGAAGTGTATCTATGCTAAAAAATTACAGGCCTCTCTCATCTTTTTAAGTGGGAGAACTTGCACAATTGGTGGCTGACAATACTTTTTTGCCCAGCTGTATATATATACACACACATATACACGAATCAGTTGTTATATTACGACCCCAAAAAATACATATTACTGTGTAGGTTGTTTCTGACTGCTTACAGAATGAGTCATACACAGCCTTTTTTCATTTTAAAAACCCCCACATGGGCGACCATTCCTAAGCTTCTTAAAGATTGTGTATAAAGGACTACATACATTTTTATTGAGATGTCAGTGAACGTGTATTGCTTGGTGGTATGAAGGTGCCTGAAAGGACTAGCTTTCTTAACAACCCTAGCCAATGAAAGGAATAGCTTTCTTAACAACCCTAGCCAATGAAAGGACTAGCTTTCTTAACAACCCTAGCCAATGAAAGGACTAGCTTTCTTAACAACCCTAGCCAATGAAAGGACTAGCTAGAGGAAGAATGTTACTTACCAAAGAAAATAGCAAGGTTCCCAGGCAAGCGTACACAATGTACACATACTATGGATTAAAAACACAAGACTAAGTTAGTTCCTGAACAAGTGTATTTCTAAAACTGAAACATGGTTCATGTACTTTAATCTCCATTACAAGTACACAATATAAAATACTGTTGTTTTAAAAAGGGGCAATCTGCGATGGGTACATCCATTTTCGGGCCAGTTAATGCATCCATAGCCTATGAATTTGAGCGTGGTTACATTTGTCCAGACACATTCTTCAGCTGTTTACCAAAATAGTGGCGTGGAAGACATTGTTACTGTTTAAATAGCAGAATGCCCCTTTTTAAATATTTTGTACATACTGGTATACCTGTGAAGTGACTGTTGACTTACCTGGGATCGCATGATTCCACACAACAATGCAAAGGATATGAGTGTCCAACAGAACACCCACAAGCCCCCACTGGCTAAGGTGAAGTCCCACTATAACAGAAATGAGGAAAGATGGTACACTGCTAGTAAGCTACTTTTAGCAGACACTCTTAATCAGAGCCACTTAGTCAGTGCATTTAACTAAGATACACTAAAAATAATCTGTCTTTTATCCAAATCTCATCATATAACTCTGTCCACTTCATCAGCAAACTGTCGAAATCACGAACTGTCTAAATCACAAACTGTCGAAATCACAAACTGTCGAAATCACAAACTGTCGAAATCACAAACTGTCAAAATCACAAACTGTCGAAATCACGAACTGTCTAAATCACGAACTGTCTAAATCACGAACTGTCTAAATCACGAACTGTCTAAATCACGAACTGTCTAAATCACGAACTGTCGTAATCATGCTCAAAACCAGCTTGGGATAGTTTGCTGGAGCACTACAACAGTTTGTGACAAAATCATGGTAGAGTTGAAAATGCAGGAAACCATTTAACTTAGATCGTTTTGTCTGGTACATGGAAACCCATTTAACTTAGATCGTTTTGTCTGGTACATGGAAACCCATTTAACTTAGATCGTTTTGTCTGGTACATGGAAACCATTTAACTTAGATCGTTTTGTCTGGTACATGGAAACCCATTTAACTTAGATCGTTTTGTCTGGTACATGGAAACCCATTTAACTTAAATCGTTTTGTCTGGTACATGGAAACCCATTTAACTTAGATCGTTTTGTCTGGTACATGGAAACCCATTTAACTTAGATCGTTTTGTCTGGTACATGGAAACCCATTTAACTTAGATCGTTTTGTCTGGTACATGGAAACCATTTAACTTAGATCGTTTTGTCTGGTACATGGAAACTTAACCACAAAACTTTTTTAACGTGCCATACCTCATCACACTCAGCCTGCAATTGCATTTCCTTGAATCCTCGTGTCCTCTCTCCTCGCCTCCTTCTCAAAACCCATTGGATGAAAAGGTCATAGCTCCCTCCCTTCTGACCTTTTCAGGAACCTCAGGACCTTGTCATCCTATAGGTGTTGAGAAAGGAGGAACCTCAGGACCTTGTCATACAATAGGTTTTGAGAAGAAGGAACCTCAGGACCTTGTCATCTTATAGGTTTTGAGAAGGAGGCGAGTAGAGAAGATGTGACGAATCAAAGAAATGCTATTGAGATTCTCCCCATTTTGAAGTAGTAATTTTGAATTCCATGCAGGTCATCAGGAAGGGTCAGCCAATGATTTAAACTCGCCAGCAAACATTCCATAACTGCAGGTGGCAGTAAATCACCAACCTGGCTTTTACCTGTTCAGCCTGTACACACTGCAGCACAGTAGATGGTGGTATGCAGTGTGTTATTGTTCCTTCATAGATTACCAGTACACTCACAAGTTGAAGGAGAGCAAATTGACTATTTTAAAATGGAAGACAGCCACTAAGGGCGCTGCCCGTGCTTTCACAGAACACGGTCATTTACAAGGATTTCAGGTGTGCCGTCTTTCTACGTCTACGGAGAGAGGACGTACTCTGGACTGCATGGCGAAGACACTCAGAGCCAGGGAGACCAGTGCTGTGGCGCCCACAGCCCACATAACAGCTTCCGCCTCATAGAACCTGCAACACAAACCAAACTCTCGTCTATCACTGAAATAGGGTTGCAACGTTTCTGTAACGTTTCCACCAAATTCCCAGAAGTCCTGGTTGGACGATGCCCCCGGAATTGGGAGGGAATAAGAATGAAAGCAGGAATTCTCCAACCATGATTTCTGGAAAACTTGACATTTTTTTAGGAAAGTTACCGGAGTTTTTCAACACTACACTGAAATATTACTAGATCTATTAGTCTGGCATCCCTACAAACCTCAATGGAGGATTGGTTTAGACATAAGATTATACTGCCAACCTCCATGGAGGATTGGTTTAGACATAAGCTCATACTGCCAACCTCCATGGAGGATTGGTTTAGACATAAGTTCATGCTGCCAACCTCCATGGAGGATTGGTTTAGACATAAGCTCACACTGCCAACCTCCATGGAGGATTGGTTTAGACATAAGCTCACACTGCCAACCTCCATGGAGGATTGGTTTAGACATAAGCTCACACTGCCAACCTCCATGGAGGATTGGTTTAGACATAAGTTCATGCTGCCAACCTCCATGGAGGAATGGTTTAGACATAAGCTCATACTGCCAACCCGCCGTGTGCATGACTAACATGCTGGATGGTAAAGGATTTAGTCTATCCATCAGAGAGCAAGTACATCAGGGTCCCTCCAGAGGCATACAGTACTCACACAGTCACAGAGCCCAGCAGTAGACCTTCTGCAGTGGTCTACACAGAAAAATAACACAAAGGTCAGACCATACAACCAACGTGTGAAACGTTTATTGATGCCTTCTTGGAATCGATACTTACAAACAGTCCCAAGGCTAGGAAATTGAGTGGGACCTTCCGACGTATATTGGCACAACAGGACAAGGAAATGATGATGACAATCACCACTGCTCTGTTCAGGAAACAACGGTACAATATATTAATACAATATGGTACAATCACAGCGCTCAATATAAAGGTCTTCGTGTGTGGGGTTCATTTGTCCATTGTTTAGATGTCAGGGCCCGTGTTCATAAAGTGACTCAGAGTAGGAGTGCTGATTTGGCATCAGGTCCAATGTCCATGTCACGGCATTTAATATGATTTGTGAGAGACAATTTACCTGATATATTTTATATGAATTGTTAACCATTAATATTTAACTAATAGTAAGACATGTCTGTCCTGCTAGTGTCTCTGTTTTTAATGGTATCCACTCTAGCTTCCTGCAGCTAATCTGGGCGTATGGTCACTAGAGATGGCTTGAGCTGACAAAATGAGTTAAAAACCTGCATTACATAGACAAGAATGTGTTTTACTAGAGATAGCTTAGGAGCAGAACAATCCCTCACTGTCTCAAAATCATCCTTCCATCTGGGAAACTAAGCCAGGGTGGGGTTAAGACAACAACCCTGTGCAGATAACGACTGGATGAACCCAGAGTGGTTTATGATGCTCCTTGGTCTGCATGGGAGGGGTTGAACCAACCATGACTAAGCATTCTTAGTGTCAGTCGAATGAAGAACTCTGCGTTTGTGTAAAAGTTAGGTTACTCGGTTCAACACTCAAGGGTGTTTGGTCGACCAGCCTCATTATTGCAATAATTAATCGATATTGAATTAATCGAAATGACAAAGTTCTCTCATTCGATTAGAATATTCCACGACATGATCTAAAAGACCCAATCAGATCCTAGATCAGCACTCCTGCTGTGGGAAGGTTTCTGAATACTGGCCCAGGAGTAAAAGCAGAGAGATTCTGTAGGATTCAGTGGCCGTCGTGACATTTACTTACATCATGCAGGAAGAAAACCAGTAGGTCTTCATAGACCAGAGCCTCAGAGCCTCCCTACGATTACAGAAGACAACTCATCTCGTTGTTTTATACACTTCTTGTAGGTACATTATAAAACTGTGGTATTGTGCAGTTAAAAAATATAACATTGGAATCTAACGGGGGAAACTGCTTTCAACACTTCAATGTGTTGGGACAACTGCAAGTGTTGAAATCTTAAAGTGTTGAAGTCTTTAGGTGTTGAAGTGTTTAGGTGTTGAAGTTTTAATGTCGGGTAACACTTAAAAGTGTTGAAGTGTTAAAATGTTAATGTTAAGTAACACACAGTGTTGAAGTGTTAAAGTTGGGTAACACTCAAAGTGTTGAAGTCTTAAAGTGTTGAAGTTTTAAAGTATTGAAGTCTTAAAGTGTTGAAGTCTTAAAGTTTTGATGTCTTAAAGTTGGGTAACACTCAAAGTGTTGAAGTCTTAAAGTGTTGAAGTTTTAAAGTATTGAAGTCTTAAAGTGTTGAAGTCTTAAAGTGTTGAAGTTTTAAAGTGTTGAAGTCTTAAAGTTGGGTAAAGTGTTGAAGTCTTAAAGTGTTGAAGTCTTAAAGTGTTGAAGTCTTAAAGTGTTGAAGTCTTAAAGTGTTGAAGTCTTAAAGTGTTGAAGTATTAAAGTGTTGAAGTCTTAAAATGTTGAAGTTTTAAAGTTGGGTAAAGTGTTGAAGTCTTAAAAGTGTTGAAGTTTTATAGTTGGGTAACACTCAAAGTGTTGAAGTCTTAAAGTGTTGAAGTTTTAAAGTGTTGAAGTCTTAAAGTGTTGAAGTCTTAAAGTGTTAAAGTCTTAAAGTGTTGAAGTCTTAAAGTGTTGAAGTCTTAAAGTGTTGAAGTTTTAAAGTGTTGAAGTTTTAAAGTTGGGTAACACTTAAAAGTGCCTCACCAATACAGAAAGGCACAGATGATCCCAAAGGTGACTAGAAGCTGAATCATCAGAGTCAGGTACACCTTCTTTATAAAGCCTGTGGAAACATCACTTAACAGTCACCAGATGTGTACAGTGGGCCCACTGAGTCAGGTATACCTTAACCAGGTGTTTACAGTGGGCCCACTGAGTCAGGTATACCTTAACCAGGTGTTTACAGTGGACCTACTGAGTCAGGTATACCTTAACCAGGTGTTTACAGTGGGCCCACTGAGTCAGGTATACCTTAACCAGGTGTTTACAGTGGACCTACTGAGTCAGGTATACCTTAACCAGGTGTTTACAGTGGGTCCACTGAGTCAGGTATACCTTAACTAGGTGTTTACAGTGGGCCCACTGAGTCAGGTATACATTAAGCAGGTGTTTACAGTGGGCCCACTGAGTCAGGTATACATTAAGCAGGTGTTTACAGTGGGCCCACTGAGTCAGGTTTACCTTAACCAGGTGTTTACAGTGGGCCCACTGAGTCAGGTATACCTTAACCAGGTGTTTACAGTGGACCTACTGAGTCAGGTATACATTAAGCAGGTGTTTACAGTGGGCCCACTGGTTAACTTCAGGCCAATAAGACGGTTGCTGATCTAGGATCAGGTTTACCCTGTCCATACAATTGTATTAATTATGATCTTAAAGGGAAAACTGATCCTACATCAGCACTCCTACTAGAAGAGGATTGATGCGGGCTCCAGATCATCATGATACAAGGACACCAACCCCCCCCCCCCCAAAAAAAAAAACCTGTTCTGAGTCTCAAATGGCCCCCTATTCCCTATGTAGTGCACTACTTTTCAACAGAACCCTATGGGCGCTGGTCAAAAGTAGGCGACTACATAGCAAAATTAGGGTACCATTTCAGACGTAGGCAGTGACTAACCTCTTCTTATGGCTTTGTCATCAAAGCAGCCGGTGTCCTCCAGCCCGGTGGAATAGTCAGGTGGTAGTGGAGCAGCCCATTGTTGTTGTTGGTCCTCGGGATGACCCTGACCCATGTCGTTATACTGACCCGCTGGTGAGACCACCGCTATGTTGCCAGGGCCAACGTTCAGACCGTAGTGGGGAGAACTGTAGTTCTGTTGGCCATAGGTGTTCTCTTGGCCATAGGTGTTCTCTTGGCCATAGGTGTTCTCTTGGCCATAGGTGTTCTGTTGACCATCGTCCTGAGAGTAGGGCGGTGGGAGTTGGACTTCACTGCTTCTTTTCGATTGATCCATGTTACCCTCCTAAAAGATTTTCGTCAGGTAATACGTCCTAATCATTCACACACAGAGAAATATACCTGTGTCATTAACCAGGCAATAAACCTTCCTCTTCCTTTCACTGTCCTGACAGACACAAGATCCTGTCGAATACTCCGTGAAATGGAGAGAAAAGCACTAGTAATTGCAACAAAAATGACAAACTATAAAGATACAAAATATGTTCATATTTCATCTAAAAAAATAAAAATATATTTGTAAATAATATAGGTAAAATCCAACTCTAAAATCCTCCCCTGTCATTGTGGAATAACCCACGACTGTCGATAGGGAATCTTTATTTAACTAAGTCAGTTAGTGACAGTACATCACACGTGTAATGTACAACAGCAGTCGGAGTAACAAATCCTTTATTAAACACATCGGTTGTCTTATAATTCTACCCTCAGATCTACTCACCTCTTCCACAGCGCTCCGGTCTGTCTCTTCCTGTAACAGTCCCTCCAGGGCCAAAGTCTACCTGTAATCAGTTGGGCTGCATCCCAAACAGACATCTATTCACCCTGATCCCTATGTGGTGCACTACCATGTAGGGAATAAGTTACCGTTTTGGGGACGGAAACCGTGGTTTTCCCACAGAGACGGGACTTTGCTTTCAGCTAAATTATACATCTTTAAGGAAAAGGTTAAGGTTAGGAGTTAGTTTAAAGGGTTAAGGTTAGGAGTTAGTTTAAAGGGTTAAGGTTAGGAGTTAGTTTAAAGGGTTAAGGTTAGGAGTTAGTTTAAAGGGTTAAGGTTAGGTTAGGGGTTAGTTTAAAGGGTTAAGGTTAAGAGTTAGTTTAAAGGGTTAAGGTTAGGAGTTAGTTTAAAGGGTTAAGGTTAGGAGTTAGTTTAAAGGGTTAAGGTTAGGAGTTAGTTTAAAGGGTTAAGGTTAGGAGTTAGTTTAAAGGGTTAAGGTTAGGAGTTAGTTTAAAGGGTTAAGGTTAGGAGTTAGTTTAAAAGGTTAAGGTTAGGAGTTAGTTTAAAGGGTTAAGGTTAGGAGTTAGTTTAAAGGGTTAAGGTTAGGAGTTAGTTTAAAGGGTTAAGGTTAGGAGTTAGTTTAAAAGGTTAAGGTTAGGAGTTAGTTTAAAGGGTTAAGGTTAGGAGTTAGTTTAAAGGGTTAAGGTTAGGAGTTAGTTTAAAGGGTTAAGGTTAGGAGTTAGTTTAAAGGGTTAAGGTTAGGGGTTAGTTTAAAGGGTTAAGGTTAGGAGTTAGTTTAAAGGGTTAAGGTTAGGAGTTAGTTTAAAGGGTTAAGGTTAGGGGTTAGTTTAAAGGGTTAAGGTTAGGAGTTAGTTTAAAGGGTTAAGGTTAGGAGTTAGTTTAAAGGGTTAAGGTTAGGAGTTAGTTTAAAGGGTTAAGGTTAGGGGTTAGTTTAAAGGGTTAAGGTTAGAGTTAGTTTAAAGGGTTAAGGTTAGGTTAGGGGTTAGTTTATAGGGTTAAGGTTAGGGGTTAGTTTAAAGGGTTAAGGTTAAGGTTAGGAGTTAGTTTAAAGGGTTAAGGTTAGGAGTTAGTTTATAGGGTTAAGGTTAGGAGTTAGTTTAAAGGGTTAAGGTTAGGGGTTAGTTTAAAGGGTTAAGGTTAGGGGTTAGTTTAAAGGGTTAAGGTTAGGTTAGGAGTTAGTTTAAAGGGTTAAGGTTAGGAGTTAGTTTAAAGGGTTAAGGTTAGGTTAGGAGTTAGTTTAAAGGGTTAAGGTTAGGGGTTAGTTTAAAGGGTTAAGGTTAGGAGTTAGTTTAAAGGGTTAAGGTTAGGAGTTAGTATAAAGGGTTAAGGTTAGGAGTTAGTTTAAAGGGTTAAGGTTAGGGGTTAGTTTAAAGGGTTAAGTTTAGGAGTTAGTTTAAAGGGTTAAGGTTAGGAGTTAGTTTAAAGGGTTAAAGTTAGGAGTTAGTTTAAAGGGTTAAGGTTAGGAGTTAGTTTAAAGGGTTAAGGTTAGGAGTTAGTTTAAAGGGTTAAGGTTAGGGGTTAGTTTAAAGGGTTAAGGTTAGAGTTAGTTTAAAGGGTTAAGGTTAGGTTAGGGGTTAGTTTATAGGGTTAAGGTTAGGGGTTAGTTTAAAGGGTTAAGGTTAAGGTTAGGAGTTAGTTTAAAGGGTTAAGGTTAGGAGTTAGTTTATAGGGTTAAGGTTAGGAGTTAGTTTAAAGGGTTAAGGTTAGGGGTTAGTTTAAAGGGTTAAGGTTAGGAGTTAGTTTAAAGGGTTAAGGTTAGGGGTTAGTTTAAAGGGTTAAGGTTAGGAGTTAGTTTAAAGGGTTAAGGTTAGGAGTTAGTTTAAAGGGTTAAGGTTAGGAGTTAGTTTAAAGGGTTAAGGTTAGGAGTTAGTTTAAAAGGTTAAGGTTAGGAGTTAGTTTAAAGGGTTAAGGTTAGGAGTTAGTTTAAAGGGTTAAGGTTAGGGGTTAGTTTAAAGGGTTAAGGTTAGGAGTTAGTTTAAAGGGTTAAGGTTAGGAGTTAGTTTAAAGGGTTAAGGTTAGGGGTTAGTTTAAAGGGTTAAGGTTAGGAGTTAGTTTAAAGGGTTAAGGTTAGGAGTTAGTTTAAAGGGTTAAGGTTAGGAGTTAGTTTAAAGGGTTAAGGTTAGGGGTTAGTTTAAAGGGTTAAGGTTAGAGTTAGTTTAAAGGGTTAAGGTTAGGTTAGGGGTTAGTTTATAGGGTTAAGGTTAGGGGTTAGTTTAAAGGGTTAAGGTTAGGGGTTAGTTTAAAGGGTTAAGGTTAGGGGTTAGTTTAAAGGGTTAAGGTTAGGTTAGGAGTTAGTTTAAAGGGTTAAGGTTAGGAGTTAGTTTAAAGGGTTAAGGTTAGGTTAGGAGTTAGTTTAAAGGGTTAAGGTTAGGGGTTAGTTTAAAGGGTTAAGGTTAGGAGTTAGTTTAAAGGGTTAAGGTTAGGAGTTAGTATAAAGGGTTAAGGTTAGGAGTTAGTTTAAAGGGTTAAGGTTAGGGGTTAGTTTAAAGGGTTAAGTTTAGGAGTTAGTTTAAAGGGTTAAGGTTAGGAGTTAGTTTAAAGGGTTAAGGTTAGGAGTTAGTTTAAAGGGTTAAGGTTAGAGTTAGTTTAAAGGGTTAAGGTTAGGAGTTAGTTTAAAGGGTTAAGGTTAGGAGTTAGTTTATAGGGTTAAGGTTAGGGGTTAGTTTAAAGGGTTAAGGTTAAGGTTAGGAGTTAGTTTAAAGGGTTAAGGTTAGGAGTTAGTTTATAGGGTTAAGGTTAGGGGTTAGTTTAAAGGGTTAAGGTTAAGGTTAGGAGTTAGTTTAAAGGGTTAAGGTTAGGAGTTAGTTTATAGGGTTAAGGTTAGGAGTTAGTTTAAAGGGTTAAGGTTAGGGGTTAGTTTAAAGGGTTAAGGTTAGGGGTTAGTTTAAAGGGTTAAGGTTAGGAGTTAGTTTAAAGGGTTAAGGTTAGGAGTTAGTTTAAAGGGTTAAGGTTAGGAGTTAGTTTAAAGGGTTAAGGTTAGGAGTTAGTTTAAAGGGTTAAGATTAGTGGTTAGTTTAAAGGGTTAAGGTTAGGGGTTAGTTTAAAGGGTTAAGGTTAGGAGTTAGTTTAAAGGGTTAAGGTTAGGAGTTAGTTTAAAGGGTTAAGGTTAGGAGTTAGTTTAAAGGGTTAAGGTTAGGAGTTAGTTTAAAGGGTTAAGGTTAGGAGTTAGTTTAAAGGGTTAAGGTTAGGAGTTAGTTTAAAGGGTTAAGGTTAGGTTAGGAGTTAGTTTAAAGGGTTAAGGTTAGGAGTTAGTTTAAAGGGTTAAGGTTAGGAGTTAGTTTAAAGGGTTAAGGTTAGGAGTTAGTTTAAAAGGTTAAGGTTAGGAGTTAGTTTAAAGGGTTAAGGTTAGGAGTTAGTTTAAAGGGTTAAGGTTAGGAGTTAGTTTAAAGGGTTAAGGTTAGGAGTTAGTTTAAAGGGTTAAGGTTAGGAGTTAGTTTAAAGGGTTAAGGTTAGGAGTTAGTTTAAAGGGTTAAGGTTAGGAGTTAGTTTAAAGGGTTAAGGTTAGGGGTTAGTTTAAAGGGTTAAGGTTAGGAGTTAGTTTCTACGGTTAAGGTTAGGATTTAGTTTAAAGGGTTAAGGTTAGGAGTTAGTTTAAAGGGTTAAGGTTAGGTTAGGAGTTAGTTTAAAGGGTTAAGGTTAGGAGTTAGTTTAAAGGGTTAAGGTTAGGAGTTAGTTTAAAGGGTTAAGGTTAGGAGTTAGTTTAAAGGGTTAAGGTTAGGAGTTAGTTTAAAGGGTTAAGGTTAGGAGTTAGTTTAAATGGTTAAGGTTAGGAGTTAGTTTAAAGGGTTGAGGTTAGGAGTTAGTTTAAAGGGTTAAGGTTAGGAGTTAGTTTATAGGGTTAAGGTTAGGAGTTAGTTTAAAGGGTTAAGGTTAGGAGTTAGTTTAAAGGGTTAAGGTTAGGAGTTAGTTTAAAGGGTTAAGGTTAGGAGTTAGTTTAAAGGGTTAAGGTTAGGAGTTAGTTTAAAGGGTTAAGGTTAGGAGTTAGTTTAAAGGGTTAAGGTTAGGAGTTAGTTTAAAGGGTTAAGGTTAGGAGTTAGTTTAAAGGGTTAAGGTTAGGGGTTAGTTTAAAGGGTTAAGGTTAGGAGTTAGTTTAAAGGGTTAAGGTTAGGAGTTAGTTTAAAGGGTTAAGGTTAGGAGTTAGTTTAAAGGGTTAAGGTTAGGAGTTAGTTTAAAGGGTTAAGGTTAGGGGTTAGTTTAAAGGGTTAAGGTTAGGGGTTAGTTTAAAGGGTTAAGGTTAGGAGTTAGTTTAAAAGGTTAAGGTTAGGAGTTAGTTTAAAGGGTTAAGGTTAGGAGTTAGTTTAAAGGGTTAAGGTTAGGAGTTAGTTTAAAGGGTTAAGGTTAGGAGTTAGTTTAAAAGGTTAAGGTTAGGAGTTAGTTTAAAGGGTTAAGGTTAGGAGTTAGTTTAAAGGGTTAAGTTAGGAGTTAGTTTAAAGGGTTAAGGTTAGGAGTTAGTTTAAAGGGTTAAGGTTAGGGGTTAGTTTAAAGGGTTAAGGTTAGGAGTTAGTTTAAAGGGTTAAGGTTAGGAGTTAGTTTAAAGGGTTAAGGTTAGGAGTTAGTTTAAAGGGTTAAGGTTAGGAATTAGTTTAAAGGGTTAAGGTTAGGAGTTAGTTTAAAGGGTTAAGGTTAAGAGTTAGTTTAAAGGGTTAAGGTTAGGAGTTAGTTTAAAGGGTTAAGGTTAGAGTTAGTTTAAAGGGTTAAGGTTAGGAGTTAGTTTAAAGGGTTAAGGTTAGGAGTTTGTTTAAAGGGTTAAGGTTAGGAGTTAGTTTAAAAGGTTAAGGTTAGGAGTTAGTTTAAAGGGTTAAGGTTAGGAGTTAGTTTAAAGGGTTAAGGTTAGGGGTTAGTTTAAAGGGTTAAGGTTAGGGGTTAGTTTATAGGGTTAAGGTTAAGGTTAGGAGTTAGTTTAAAGGGTTAAGGTTAGGAGTTAGTTTATAGGGTTAAGGTTAGGGGTTAGTTTAAAGGGTTAAGGTTAAGGTTAGGAGTTAGTTTAAAGGGTTAAGGTTAGGAGTTAGTTTATAGGGTTAAGGTTAGGGGTTAGTTTAAATGGTTAAGGTTAAGGTTAGGAGTTAGTTTAAAGGGTTAAGGTTAGGAGTTAGTTTATAGGGTTAAGGTTAGGAGTTAGTTTAAAGGGTTAAGGTTAGGGGTTAGTTTAAAGGGTTAAGGTTAGGGGTTAGTTTAAAGGGTTAAGGTTAGGAGTTAGTTTAAAGGGTTAAGGTTAGGAGTTAGTTTAAAGGGTTAAGGTTAGGAGTTAGTTTAAAGGGTTAAGGTTAGGAGTTAGTTTAAAGGGTTAAGGTTAGAGTTAGTTTAAAGGGTTAAGGTTAAGGTTAGGAGTTAGTTTAAAGGGTTAAGGTTAGGAGTTAGTTTAAAGGGTTAAGGTTAGGAGTTAGTTTAAAGGGTTAAGGTTAGAGTTAGTTTAAAGGGTTAAGGTTAGGTGTTAGTTTAAAGGGTTAAGGTTAGGAGTTAGTTTAAAGGGTTAAGGTTAGGAGTTAGTTTAAAGGGTTAAGGTTAGGAGTTAGTTTAAAGGGTTAAGGTTAGGAGTTAGTTTAAAAGGTTAAGGTTAGGAGTTAGTTTAAAGGGTTAAGGTTAGGGGTTAGTTTAAAGGGTTAAGGTTAGGGGTTAGTTTAAAGGGTTAAGGTTAGAGTTAGTTTAAAGGGTTAAGGTTAGGAGTTAGTTTAAAGGGTTAAGGTTAGGGGTTAGTTTAAAGGGTTAAGGTTAGGGGTTAATTTAAAGGGTTAAGGTAAGGAGTTAGTTTAAAGGGTTAAGGTTAGGAGTTAGTTTAAAGGGTTAAGGTTAGGAGTTAGTTTAAAGGGTTAAGGTTAGGAGTTAGTTTAAAGGGTAAAGGTTAGGAGTTAGTTTAAAGGGTTAAGGTTAGGAGTTAGTTTAAAGGGTTAAGGTTAGGAGTTAGTTTAAAGGGTTAAGGTTAGGAGTTAGTTTAAAGGGTTAAGGTTAGGTCAGGAGTTATTTTAAAGGGTTAAGGTTAGGAGTTAGTTTAAAGGGTTAAGGTTAGGAGTTAGTTTAAAGGGTTAAGGTTAGGAGTTAGTTTAAAAGGTTAAGGTTAGGAGTTAGTTTAAAGGGTTAAGGTTAGGAGTTAGTTTAAAGGGTTAAGGTTAGGAGTTAGTTTAAAGGGTTAAGGTTAGGAGTTAGTTTAAAGGGTTAAGGTTAGGAGTTAGTTTAAAGGGTTAAGGTTAGGAGTTAGTTTAAAGGGTTAAGGTTAGGAGTTAGTTTATAGGGTTAAGGTTAGGAGTTAGTTTAAAGGGTTAAGGTTAGGAGTTAGTTTAAAGGGTTAAGGTTAGGTTAGGAGTTAGTTTAAAGGGTTAAGGTTAGGAGTTAGTTTAAAGGGTTAAGGTTAGGAGTTAGTTTAAAGGGTTAAGGTTAGGAGTTAGTTTAAAGGGTTAAGGTTAGGAGTTAGTTTAAAGGGTTAAGGTTAGGAGTTAGTTTAAAGGGTTAAGGTTAGGAGTTAGTTTAAAGGGTTAAGGTTAGGAGTTAGTTTAAAGGGTTAAGGTTAGGAGTTAGTTTATAGGGTTAAGGTTAGGAGTTAGTTTAAAGGGTTAAGGTTAGGAGTTAGTTTAAAGGGTTAAGGTTAGGAGTTAGTTTAAAGGGTTAAGGTTAGGAGTTAGTTTAAAGGGTTAAGGTTAGGAGTTAGTTTAAAGGGTTAAGGTTAGGAGTTAGCAACACAATTAGACCCAACCAAATCATGAGAAAACAAAAAGATAATTAGTTGACACATTGGAAAGAATTAACAAAAAAACAAAGCAAACTAGAATGCTATTTGGCCCTAAACAGAGAGTACACAGCGGCAGAATACCTGACCACTGTGACTGACCAAAATGAAGGAAAGCTTTGACTATGTACAGACTCAGTGAGCATAGCCTTGCTATTAAATGCTAAAGTTGTCCGTGAGGCGAGTCGAATACGCCACCTTTGAGTTGCTAGATGTTTGCGTTATACGCCCAACCAATCCACCCCGAACAACCACACTCCTTTCTGTTTTTGCCTTAAGGAACCTTCAGTCTTATGCAACCGAACCATACGTAGCATATCATGCTAATTTGAGTGTCACCGGATTTCGGCGGATAAATATGTTACGTCTAGTCCGTGAGACCAGGCTGATAATTCATTCCTGTGAAGAGGACATTACGTACAGTATCAAAAAGAAATCCAACAAGCCTTTTTCAAAGTGTAAATCCCTTTCGGTGTTTCTTCTGAAACAGGCCCAAGGCCAAACGTTACTCTTTATACTAGCTTTGAAATACTTGAGGATCCAAAACAACCGATCAATCACATATCTGACGCATTAGATTGTTTCTCATGTTTTAGCAGGAAACAACAGACTGAATACATCTAATAGCAGGATACAACAGACTGACCTGACTACATCTAACAACAGGATACAACAGACTGACTACATCTAACAGGACACAAAAGACTGACTACATCTAACAGGATACAACAGACTGACTACATCTAGCAGCAGGATACAACAGACTGACCTGACTACATCTAACAACAGGATACAACAGACTGACTACATCTAACAGGATACAACAGACTGACTACATCTAACAGGATACAACAGACTGACTACATCTAACAGGATACAAAAGACTGACTACATCTAACAGGACACAAAAGACTGACTACATCTAACAGGATACAACAGACTGACTACATCTAGCAGCAGGATACAACAGACTGACCTGACTACATCTAACAACAGGATACAACAGACTGACTACATCTAACAGGATACAACAGACTGACTACATCTAACAGGATACAACAGACTGACTACATCTAGCAGCAGGATACAACAGGCTGACTACATCTAACAGGATACAACAGACTGACTACATCTAACAGCAGGATACAACAGACTGACTACATCTAACAGGATACAACAGACTGACTACATCTAACAACAGGATACAACAGACTGACTACATCTAACAGCAGGATATAACAGACTGACTACGTCTAACAACAGGATACAACAGACTGACTACATCTAACAACAGGATACACCAGACTGACCTGACTACATCTAACAACAGGATACAACAGACTGACTACATCTAACAACAGGATACAACAGACTGACTACATCTAACAACAGGATACAACAGACTGACTACATCTAGCAGCAGGATACAACAGACTGACTACATCTAACAACAGGATACAACAGACTGACTACATCTAACAGGATACAACAGACTGACTACATCTAACAACAGGATACAACAGACTGACTACATCTAACAACAGGATACAACAGACTGACTACATCTAACAGGATACAACAGACTGACTACATCTAGCAGCAGGATACAACAGACTGACTACATCTAACAACAGCATACAACAGACTGACTACATCTAACAGGATACAACAGACTGACTACATCTAGCAGCAGGATACAACAGACTGACTACATCTAACAACAGCATACAACAGGCTGACTACGTCTAACAACAGGATACAACAGACTGACTACGTCTAACAGCAGGATACAACAGACTGACTACATCTAACAGCAGGATATAACAGACTGACTACGTCTAACAACAGGATACAACAGACTGACTACATCTAACAACAGGATACACCAGACTGACCTGACTACATCTAACAACAGGATACAACAGACTGACTACATCTAACAACAGGATACAACAGACTGACTACATCTAACAACAGGATACAACAGACTGACTACATCTAGCAGCAGGATACAACAGACTGACTACATCTAACAACAGGATACAACAGACTTACTACATCTAACAGGATACAACAGACTGACTACATCTAGCAGCAGGATACAACAGACTGACTACATCTAACAACAGCATACAACAGGCTGACTACGTCTAACAACAGGATACAACAGACTGACTACGTCTAACAGCAGGATACAACAGACTGACTACATCTAGCAGCAGGATACAACAGACTGACTACGTCTAACAGCAGGATACAACAGACTGACTACGTCTAACAGCAGGATACAACAGACTGACTACGTCTAACAACAGGATACAACAGACTGACTACGTCTAACAGCAGGATACAACAGACTGACTACGTCTAACAGCAGGATACAACAGACTGACTACGTCTAACAACAGGATACAACAGACTGACTACGTCTAACAGCAGGATACAACAGACTGACTACGTCTAACAGCAGGATACAACAGACTGACTACGTCTAACAACAGGATACAACAGACTGACTACGTCTAACAGCAGGATACAACAGACTGACTACGTCTAACAACAGGATACAACAGACTGACTACGTCTAACAGCAGGATACAACAGACTGACTACGTCTAACAACAGGATACAACAGGCTGACTACGTCTAACAGCAGGATACAACAGACTGACTACGTCTAACAGCAGGATACAACAGACTGACTACATCTAGCAGCAGGATACAACAGACTGACTACGTCTAACAGCAGGATACAACAGACTGACTACGTCTAACAGCAGGATACAACAGACTGACTACGTCTAACAACAGGATACAACAGACTGACTACGTCTAACAGCAGGATACAACAGACTGACTACGTCTAACAGCAGGATACAACAGACTGACTACGTCTAACAGCAGGATACAACAGACTGACTACGTCTAACAACAGGATACAACAGGCTGACTACGTCTAACAGCAGGATACAACAGACTGACTACGTCTAACAGCAGGATACAACAGACTGACTACATCTAACAACAGGATACAACAGACTTACTACATCTAACAGCAGGATACAACAGACTGACTACGTCTAACAACAGCATACAACAGGCTGACTAAGTCTAACAACAGGATACAACAGACTGACTACGTCTAACAGCAGGATACAATAACCATGAAGATAATTGAATACTGTTCATGGTTGTGTGTATCTTTAGTGTAATCAACCATGCTGTTATGAGGTAAATATCCAGAAGATACCACTGATACAATGAGAGAACAGCAGATGTAGTATCTGGATTTCACCTGGACGGTTTGATCTGAGTGTATCTGGAATTATACATTAAACATTATACGGGGCAGCAGGGTAGCGTAGTGGTTAGAGCGTAGAGGTGGCAGGGTAGCCTAGTGGTTAAAGCGTAGAGGTGGCAGGGTAGCCTAGTGGTTAGAGTGTAGAGGTGGCAGGGTAGCCTAGTGGTTAGAGCGTAGAGGTGGCAGGGTAGCCTAGTGGTTAGAGCGTAGAGGTGGCAGGGTAGCCTAGTGGTTAGAGTGTAGAGGTGGCAGGGTAGCCTAGTGGTTAGAGCGTAGAGGTGGCAGGGTAGCCTAGTGGTTAGAGCGTAGAGGTGGCAGGGTAGCCTAGTGGTTAGAGCGTAGAGGTGGCAGGGTAGCCTAGTGGTTAGAGCGTAGAGGTGGCAGGGTAGCCTAGTGGTTAGAGCGTTGGACTAATAACCGGAAGGTTGCAAGTTCAAATCCCTGAGCTGACGAGGTACAAATCTGTTGTTCTGTCCCTGAACAGGACAGTTAACCCACTGTTTCCTAAGCCGTCATTGAAAATAAAAATGTGTTCTTAATTAATTGACTTGCCTAGTTATATAAAGGTTAAAAGATATACCCCTGGAAGGGTGAAGCAGAAAAACATCCCAATGATGTCACACAATATGTAAATATGTTGGTATTATTTGGGTGAAATAAAGAGACTTTATACCATGTGGTTTTACTTGATGGGCTGTCCGACCCTGTTCCTGGAGAGCTACCCTGTCCTTGGTTACAACCCCCCCAACCTGATTCAGCTTTATAAGAAGCAAATTATTAGAATCAGGTGCGCTAGATGAGGGTTGGAGTGAAAACCTACAGGTTGGTATCTCTCCAGGAACGAGGTTGGAGTACATACTAAAATCTCAACAACAGCAAACAACATTTAAATACGTTGTTATTATTTATACCACAAACAGACACCGGAGGGCGCTAGGCTCCGTCAGTTTCAATAATTACAGTGATTTGGCTGTTTAAATTCACCACAATAAACCACAGAATGAAACACATCTAGGGAAATATAACTGCTCTGTGTAGAGCGTATCTCATCTCTCATAGATTGGATCAGACAGAGACAGCTCAGGTTTATAGGAAATAACAAGATGGTGGGTTTACAGCAGTGGTTCCCAACCAGGGGTTGTACTTGGACCCCTGCGGGTACTTGAGAAGACTAATGAGGCCATAGGCTTACTGGTAAAATCCACACGAGGGGGTACTTCACGGGGCACTCCGGGGCAGGTATTGGTACGGTAACAGGGAAAAAAGGTTTTGGAAACATTGGTTTTGAAAGGAAACAAGGTGATGATTGGTTTCCAGGAAATGATTTGAGTATTTGGGGCTGGTGCCGTCGTATCAGAGAGGAGAGGAAGTGTTGCTGGTGCCATAGGAACAGGCACAGTGGCTTTCAAAAGAGCTGCGTTACATCCCAAATGGCACCCTATTCTTTATATTGTGTACTACTTTAGACCAGGGCCTATACACCGTGGTGTACTATATAGGGAACAGGGTACCATTTGGGATTCAGGCTGAGAGTGACAAAGGAGAAGGAGAGACCGGCTAAGGGGAGTGAGAGGGAGAGGGAGAGGGAGAGGGAGAGGGAGAGGGAGAGAGACAGAGAGAGAGAGAAAGAGAGAGAGAGAGACAGAGAGTGATAGAGAGAGAGAAGAGAGAAACAGAGAGAGAGACAGAGAGAGAGAAAGAGAAATAGAGAGAGAGAGAGAGAGAGAAAGAGAGACAGAGAGAAAGAGAAACAGAGAGAAAGAGAGACAGAGGGAGAGAGACAGAGAGAAAGACAGAGAGAGAGAGAGAGAGAGAGAGATAGAAACCGAGAGAGAGAGAGAGAAAGAGAGACAGAGAGAGAGAGTTAAGAAGGAGGAAGCCAGAGCCTGGCAGAGGTCGAGGAGAAAGAGAGAGGGTTAATTAAGAGGGAGGCCATTTTCTGTGTGATGTTCCATGTCAAAGTAAGCACTTCATTCTAGATCTTATTCATACAAAGGAAATGGATTTGTCATCATAACCCGTGACGGCCGTGACAGAACATAAATGATAGTGCCGTTTCTTCCCTGCTTCAGAGGAGAGAGTCTTGCCACCGCGACCTCTTAACTGCCAGACAGTCAAAATTGGTTTGGTTTGGTTTTTCGAAAAAAACAGCTGCTCAAGTTTATAGAAATGTTTAAAAGAAAGTAGATTTTCTAATGTTGGCAAGATAAGATCATTTTAAGATCATTTAAAACTCCCCACAGAGTATTAATTGCATTTTGTAGCATGCTGATGATGCATGCTGAACAAGGCTCACAAGTCATCTTCTACTTTTATTAAGCAATAAAGGCACGAGAGGATATGTGGTATATGTCCAATACACTGTTCTTAGAAACGACGAATCGCGGAGTGTCTGGATAAAGCCATTAGCCGTGGTATATTGGCCATAACCCACTAACCCCCGAGGTGCCTTACTGCTATTATAAACTGGGTATTAAAGCAATTAGAGCAGTAAAAAATACATGTTTTCGTCATACCCGTAGTATATGATCTCTGTGTTGTTCGAGCCCTGAATGCTGATTGGCAAAGAGCCGTGGTATATCAGACCGTATACCACGGGTATGACAAAACATTTATTTTTACTGCTCTAATTATGTTGGTAACCAGTTTATAATAGCAATAAGGCACCTCGGGGGGTTGTGGTATATGGCCATTATCAGTGAGTACACCCCTCACATTTTTGTAAATATTTGAGGATATCTTTTAATGTGACAACACTGAAGAAATGACATTTTGCTACAATGTTTATTTTATTTATTTTTTTTATTTCACCTTTATTTAACCAGGTAGGCTAGTTGAGAACAAATTCTCATTTGCAACTGCGACCTGGCCAAGATAAGGCATAGCAGTGTGAACAGACAACACAGAGTTACACATGGAGTAAACAATTAACAAGTCAATAACACAGTAGAAAAAAGGGGAGTCTATATATACATTGTGTGCAAAAGGCATGAGAAGGTAGGCAAATAATTACAATTATGCAGATTAACACTGGAGTGATAAATGATCAGATGGTTATGTAAAGGTAGAGATAGAGATATTGGTGTGCAAAAGAGCAGAAAAATAAATAAATAAAAACAGTATGGGGATGAGGTAGGTGAAAATGGGTGGGCTATTTACCAATAGACTATGTACAGCTGCAGCGATCGGTTAGCTGCTCAGATAGCAGATGTTTGAAGTTGGTGAGGGAGATAAAAGTCTCCAACTTCAGCGATTTTTGCAATTCGTTCCAATCACAGGCAGCAGAGAACTGGAACGAAAGGCGGCCAAATGAGGTGTTGGCTTTAGGGATGATCAGTGAGATACACCTGCTGGAGCGCGTGCTACGGATGGGTGTTGCCATCGTAACCAGTGAACTGAGATAAGGCGGAGCTTTACCTAGCATGGACTTGTAGATGACCTGGAGCCAGTGGGTCTGGCGACGAATATGTAGCGAGGGCCAGCCGACTAGAGCATACAAGTCGCAGTGGTGGGTGGTATAAGGTGCTTTAGTGACAAAACGGATGGCACTGTGATAAACTGCATCCAGTTTGCTGAGTAGAGTGTTGGAAGCAATTTTGTAGATGACATCGCCGAAGTCGAGGATCGGTAGGATAGTCAGTTTTACTAGGGTAAGTTTGGCGGCGTGAGTGAAGGAGGCTTTGTTGCGGAATAGAAAGCCCACTCTTGATTTGATTTTCGATTGGAGATGTTTGATATGGGTCTGGAAGGAGAGTTTAGAGTCTAGCCAGACACCTAGGTACTTATAGATGTCCACATATTCAAGGTCGGAACCATCCAGGGTGGTGATGCTGGTCAGGCGTGCGGGTGCAGGCAGCGAACGGTTGAAAAGCATGCATTTGGTTTTACTAGCGTTTAAGAGCAGTTGGAGGCCACGGAAGGAGTGCTGTATGGCATTGAAGCTCGTTTGGAGGTTAGATAGCACAGTGTCCAAGGACGGGCCGGAAGTATATAGAATGGTGTCGTCTGCGTAGAGGTGGATCAGGGAATCGCCCGCAGCATGAGAAACATCATTGATATATACAGAGAAAAGAGTCGGCCCGAGAATTGAACCCTGTGGCACCCCCATAGAGACTGCCAGAGGACCGGACAGCATGCCCTCCGATTTGACACACTGAACTCTGTCTGCAAAGTAATTGGTGAACCAGGCAAGGCAGTCATCCGAAAAACCGAGGCTACTGAGTCTGCCGATAAGAATACGGTGATTGACAGAGTCGAAAGCCTTGGCAAGGTCTATGAAGACGGCTGCACAGTACTGTCTTTTATCGATGGCGGTTATGATATCGTTTAGTACCTTGAGCGTGGCTGAGGTACACCCGTGACCGGCTCGGAAACCAGATTGCACAGCGGAGAAGGTACGGTGGGATTCAAGATGGTCAGTGATCTGTTTGTTGACTTGGCTTTCGAAGACCTTAGATAGGCAGGGCAGGATGGATATTGGTCTGTAACAGTTTGGGTCCAGGGTGTCGCCCCCTTTGAAGAGGGGGATGACTGCGGCAGCTTTCCAATCCTTGGGGATCTCAGACGATATGAAAGAGAGGTTGAACAGGCTGGTAATAGGGGTTGCGACAATGGCGGCGGATAGTTTCAGGAATAGAGGGTCCAGATTGTCAAGCCCAGCTGATTTGTACGGGTCCAGGTTTTGCAGCTCTTTCAGAACATGTAATGATGACAATGTCAAGTAGTGAGTGTACAATGAGTACTACGTTTCATATTTTCAAGCATGTTGGTGACTGCATCATGTTATGGGTATGCTTATCATCAGACTAGGAAGTTTTTTAGGATAAAAATAAATGTAAATAGAGCTAAGCACAGGCAAAAATCCAAAGGTGATTCTAACATGTATTGACCCAGGGGTGTGAATACTTACGTGAATTAGAGGTTTCTAACATTTCTGTTTTCACTTTGTCATTAAGGGTGTATATTTATTTAAAAAAATAATAATATTGAATCCATTTTGAATTCAGGCTGTAACACAACAAAATGTGGAATATACGTCAAGGGGTTTGAATACTTTCTGAAGGCACTGAATGTACTTCCAAAAATGTCAGGATGACCATCAGGCTCCGGTCTAATGTCGTTCACCCATACAGTATAGAGGACTAGGATGCCATCTGGAAAGCATCTACAGGTTCAGATAATATGAAAGAAATCATGTCTGTAACAACTCTGTACTAATGCATCTACAGGTTCAGAAAATCTATTTTAAACGGTGAGCTATCTTGTCTGTTATTATACAGAAACACGTCAATGTCAAACCTGAATCCACAGCTGCCTCTGTTTAGTCGCCTCTGTTCATTCTGTTACATGATGGAAGCTGATGGGGATAACGTGGACATGCATTCTGTTACATGATGGAGGCTGATGGGGATAACGTGGACATGCATTCTGTTACATGATGGAGGCTGATGGGGATAACGTGGACATGCATTCCGTGTTCTGTACACTCTCAACCAAAGGAAACAGGTTCGATAGTTCAATGTTGTTATCCATAGAAATATAAATCGGTTAAACTGTATATTATATGGACTATGGATCCATGTGATCTGATTAACATAGGAGACATTTAGAAATCGGTTCAACTGTATATTATATGGACTATGGATCCATGTGATCTGATTAACATAGGAGACATTTAGGTTGGATTCAATCGGATCTAACCTTAAAAGACATTTCTCACCAAGGTCCAATGTAGCTGTTTTTTATTTATTTTTAAATCTCAGAATTAAATCATTTTCTGGGTAACAATTAAATACTTTACTGTGATTGTTTTCAATCACAATGGTTGAAAATAAACTCCAATGGTATCTTAAGCAAAGAGCTGTTTCTCAAGCAAGAATTTTGCGACAACTATCTGGGATTGGAGTGGCCTGAGTGGGGAGGGAAAAATGGAAAACTAGCTGCTATTGGCTGAGAGGCTTAGAACTCTCTTTCTTATTGGTCGATTCAATAATGTATCGCCTGGTGATGTCATCAGGCAGGCCAAAACTCCATCCCACCAAAACAGGCTGAAATTTCAGCTGGTCTTTTCAAACAGCTCTAACACTTAAAGGGCATTATCATCGTTTTCACAATTTCACAGTATCATTCCAACCTCCTAGTGTGGAAATATCTATAAAACACAGGATAATCATGTTTTTTGACTGCACTAGGCCTTTAACCGGTGAAAGCTAACACCCGCATAGGGTTTTGACGATGTCGGAGGTGTGACTGTGTCAGGACTGTCAAATCGTGAGCGTCTGCTTGTGTGGTCATTGTCATGAAGCCACACCCGAGTTCAGAACCAGGAAGTGTAGGCTGAAAATCATAAAACAAAATAACATGGATTTATATCAGCATAATTAAGGTTTAGATCACAACATTACAGTGTTTGAATTTGTAGCAAGGCTGCATGGGATTATTACTAATCAGAGCCAGATTACTGAATGTAAGTACATTATTTACCTTTAGAGGTGGCAGGGTATCCTAGTGGTTAGAGTGTAGAGGCGGCAGGGTAGACTAGTGGTTAGAGTGTAGAGGTGGCAGGGTAGACTAGTGGTTAGAGTGTAGAGGTGGCAGGGTAGCCTAGTGGTTAAGAGTGTAGAGGTGGCAGGGTAGCCTAGTGGTTAGAGTGTAGAGGTGGCAGGGTAGACTAGTGGTTAGAGTGTAGAGGTGGCAGGGTAGCCTAGTGGTTAGAGTGTAGAGGTGGCAGGGTAGACTAGTGGTTAGAGTGTAGAGGAGGCAGGGTAGCCTAGTGGTTAGAGTGTAGAGGTGGCAGGGTAGCCTAGTGGTTAGAGTGTAGACGTGGCAGGGTAGCCTAGTGGTTAGAGTGTAGAGGTGGCAGGGTAGCCTAGTGGTTAGAGTGTAGACGTGGCAGGGTAGCCTAGTGGTTAGAGTGTAGAGGCGGCAGGGTAGCCTAGTGGTTAGAGTGTAGAGGTGGCAGGGTAGCCTAGTGGTTAGAGTGTAGAGGCGGCAGGGTAGCCTAGTGGTTAGAGTGTAGAGGTGGCAGGGTAGCCTAGTGGTTAGAGTGTAGAGGCGGCAGGGTAGCCTAGTGGTTAGAGTGTAGAGGCGGCAGGGTAGCCTAGTGGTTAGAGTGTAGAGGCGGCAGGGTAGCCTAGTGGTTAGAGTGTAGGGGCGGCAGGGTAGCCTAGTGGTTAGAGTGTAGAGGTGGCAGGGTAGCCTAGTGGTTAGAGTGTAGAGGTGGCAGGGTAGCCTAGTGGTTAGAGTGTAGGGGCGGCAGGGTAGCCTAGTGGTTAGAGTGTAGAGGTGGCAGGGTAGCCTAGTGGTTAGAGTGTAGAGGTGGCAGGGTAGCCTAGTGGTTAGAGCGTTGGACTAGTAACCGGAAGGTTGCAAGTTCTAAACCCCTGAGCTGACAAGGTACAAATCTGTTGTTCTGCCCCTGAACAGGCAGTTAACCCACTGTTCCGAGGCTGTCATTGAAAATAAGAATTTGTTCTTAACTGACTTGCCGAGTTAAATAAAGGTAATACAAATTTTAATAAAAAAAAACATGAACACAGTTACCAGGTAAAAGGGGCTGTGGTACATTTTTGTAACTCCTGCCAGTTTGTATTAGTAAGTCCTGGTGTAGCCTGACAACCATGTCCAGGTAAGTAGGGCAGAGATGGGTTTGTTTAACTGTCATGTAGCTTTAGGAAGTCCTGTAGGTAGCCTGTTCCTAGGCCGTCATTGAAAAAAATAATTTGTTCTTTAACTGACTTGCCTAGTTAAATAAAAGTATCAAACCAGTTGCTGTGATGAAAGTGTGTTATTGATCACTCTCCACAAACAATAGCATGGTCATTTTTTCCCTCTGTAATAGCTACTGTAAATTGGACACTGTAGTTAGATGAACAATAATTTAAGCTTTCTGCCCGTATAAGACATGTCCATGTTTCGGGAAAGTTGTCTGTTGTTTACGACGTCGTTCTAGTCACATCATCGCATATTGTGTCACGGCTGTCGTAATGAGCAGACCAAGGCTTAGCGTGTGTAGAGTTCCACTGTAACGGTTTTCTGTATGGGAAAGAGAGTCGTAGAGTGTGTAGAGTGTGTAGAGATGCGGCGTGGCTATTGCGATCCATGTTTAATGAAACAAAGTAAACACGAATCAAATACAAAAACAATAAATGTAACACGAAAACCGAAAACAGCCTAATACTGGTGCAAAGTAACACAGAGACAGGAACAAGGACAATCACCCACAAACACACAGTGAAACCCAGGCTACCTAAATATGATTCTCAATCAGAGACAACTAATGACACCTGCCTCTGATTGAGAACCATACTAGGCCCGAAACATAGAAATAACCCAAAACATAGAAAAACAAACATAGACTGCCCACCCAACTCACGCCCTGACCATACTAAATAAATACAAAACAAAGGAAATACAGGTCAGAACGTGACAGATCCACATCTTTATTTCGGTGAAACAAAAACAACGGCCCATGACGACGTGGTGCTACATGCACGAAACACAATCAATATCCCACAAACACAAGTGGGGGGGAAAAATAGCTACTTAAATATGCTCCACAATCAGAGACAACGATTACCAGCTGCCTCTAATTGGGAACAAAACAAAACACCAACATAGACGTAGATATACTAGATCACCCCGTAGTCATGCGATGACCTACTGCACCATAGAGAAACAATGGCTCTCGATGGTCAGGGCGTGACATATTGAGCATCAACTGTCCCAATTTAGGGACACCGATCCAGTAGAGGCTACATAGAAATGATTATACACTCAAATTGAAAATCATAAAACAAAATAACATGGATTTATATCAGCCTAATTGAGGTTTAGATCACAACATTACAGTGTTTGAATTTGAAGCAAGGCTGCATGGGATGATTACTAATGAGATTCGACGCATCCAATGGCTAATGTCCCTGATAGAGCAGTTTCCTGAGTTGACAGATCCAGAAGTTACACCTCCAACATCGCCTTACTAAAAACAAACGATTGTCAATTAACGTGCGGGTTAAGGCAGAACTGGTTGAATCTAGGGTTTGGGTTGTGACTGGAGCTAGGGTTTGGGTTGTGACTGGAGCTAGGGTTTGGGTTGGAGTTGTGACTGGAGCTAGGGTTTGGGTTGTGACCGGAGATAGGGTTTGGGTTGTGACTGGAGCTAGGGTTTGGGTTGTGACTGGAGCTAGGGTTTGGGTTGTGACTGGAGCTAGGGTTTGGGTTGTGACTGGAGCTAGGGGTTTGGGTTGGAGTTGTGACTGGAGCTAGGGTTTGGGTTGTGACCGGAGATAGGGTTTGGGTTGTGACTGGAGCTAGGGTTTGGGTTGTGACTGGAGCTAGGGTTTGGGTTGGAGTTGTGACTGGAGCTAGTGTTTGGGTTGTGACTGGAGCTAGGGTTTGGGTTGGAGTTGTGACTGGAGCTAGGGTTAGGGTTGTGACCGGAGATAGGGTTTGGGTTGTGACTTGAGCTAGGGTTTGGGTTGTAACTGGAGCTAGGGTTTGGGTTGTGACTGGAGCTAGGGTTTGGGTTGTGACTGGAGCTAGGGGTTTGGGTTGGAGTTGTGACTGGAGCTAGGGTTTGGGTTGTGACCGGAGATAGGGTTTGGGTTGTGACTGGAGATAGAGGGGTTAAAGGAGGTAGAGGAGGTAGAGGGGTTAGAGGAGGTAGAGGGGTTAGAAGAGGTAGAGAGGTTAGATGAGGTAGAGGAGATAGAGGAGGTAGAGGGGTTAGATGAGGTAGAGGAGGTAGAGGGGTTAGAGGAGGTAGAGGGGTTAGATGAGGTAGATGGGTTAGAGGAGATAGAGAAGATAGAGGAGGTAGAGGGGTTAGAGGGGTTAGAGGAGGTGGTGGAGGTAGAGAAGGTTAGAGGAGGTAGAGGAGGTAGAGAATATAGAGGAGGTGGAGGAGTTTGAGGAGGTAGAGGAGGTAGAGAA
This sequence comes from Oncorhynchus mykiss, assembly GCF_013265735.2. Taxonomy (NCBI): domain Eukaryota; kingdom Metazoa; phylum Chordata; class Actinopteri; order Salmoniformes; family Salmonidae; genus Oncorhynchus; species Oncorhynchus mykiss. The sequence goes on along the minus strand of NC_048566.1, from coordinate 694,888 downwards.
TATAGAGGGGTTAGATGAGATAGAGAGATTAGAGGAGGGAGAGGGGTTAGAGGAGGTAGAGGAGGTAGGGTAGAGGGATGTGTACCTGTGTCCAGGTATTGGAGAGAGGGGGAGTGAGATAGGGTAGAGGGTTGTGTACCTGTGTCCAGGTATTGGAGAGAGGGGGGGATAGGGGAGAGGGATGTGTACCTGTGTCCAGGTATTGGAGAGAGGGGGGGGATAGGGGAGAGGGATGTGTACCTTTGTACAGGTATTGGAGAGAGGAGGGGGGTAGGGGAGAGGGAGGTGTACCTTTGTCCAGGTATTGGAGAGAGGGGGGGGGTAGGGGAGAGGGATGTGTACCCTTGTCCAGGTATTGGAGAGAGGGGGGGGATAGGGGAGAGGGATGTGTACCTTTGTCCAGGTATTGGAGAGAGGGGGGATAGGGGAGAGGGATGTGTACCTTTGTCCAGGTATTGGAGAGAGGGGGGGAGAGGGGAGAGGGTTGGGTTGTCGGGGGGAGCTGCAGCTGCAGGGACGGATGACAAATTGTAATCCGAGGCTGGGAGAGAAGTCAGGTCAGGAGCTGGTTTGGGACCTGGGTCCAAGCCTGATTTGAGGCTTGGGGCTTGGAGGCCGAGTTGGTGGTGGAATTAATATGAGGCTTGGAGGCTGAGTTGTTGTTGGTGGTGGATTGAATATGAGGCTTGGAGGCTGAGTTGTTGTTGGTGGTGGAATGAATATGAGGCTTGGAGGCTGAGTTGTTGTTGGTGGTGGATTGAATATGAGGCTTGGAGGCTGAGTTGTTGTTGGTGGTGGAATGAATATGAGGCTTGGAGGCCGAGTTGTTGTTGGTGGTGGAATGAATATGAGGCTTGGAGGCTGAGTTGTTGTTGGTGGTGGAATTAATATGAGGCTTGGAGGCCGAGTTGTTGTTGGTGGTGGAATGAATATGAGGCTTGGAGGCTGAGTTGTTGTTGGTGGTGGATTGAATATGAGGCTTGGAGGCTGAGTTGTTGTTGGTGGTGGAATGAATATGAGGCTTGGAGGCTGAGTTGTTGTTGGTGGTGGAATGAATATGAGGCTTGGAGGCCGAGTTGTTGTTGGTGGTGGAATGAATATGAGGCTTGGAGGCCGAGTTGTTGTTGGTGGTGGAATGAATATGAGGCTTGGAGGCCGAGTTGGTGGTGGAATGAATATGAGGCTTGGAGGCCGAGAGGTTGTTGGTGGTGGAATTAATATGAGGCTTGGAGGCCGAGTTGGTGGTGGAATGAATATGAGGCTTGGAGGCCGAGTTGTTGTTGGTGGTGGAATTAATATGAGGCTTGGAGGCCGAGTTGCTGTTGGTGGTGGAATGAATATGAGGCTTGGAGGCTGAGTTGTTGTTGGTGGTGGAATGAATATGAGGCTTGGAGGCCGAGTTGTTGTTGGTGGTGGAATTAATATGAGGCTTGGAGGCCGAATTGCTGTTGGTGGTGGAATGAATATGAGGCTTGGAGGCTGAGTTGTTGTTGGTGGTGGAATTAATATGAGGCTTGGAGGCCGAGTTGGTGGTGGAATGAATATGAAGCTTGGAGGCCGAGTTGTTGTTGGTGGAATGAATATGAGGCTTGGAGGCCGAGTTGTTGTTGGTGGAATGAATATGAGCCTTGGAGGCCGAGTTGTTGTTGGTGGAATGAATATGAGGCTTGGAGGCCGAGTTGTTGTTGGTGGAATGAATATGATACTTGGAGGCTGAGTTGTTGTTGGTGGTGGAATGAATATGAGGCTTGGAGGCCGAGTTGTTGTTGGTGGAATGAATATGAGGCTTGGAGGCCGAGTTGTTGTTGGTGGAATGAATATGAGCCTTGGAGGCCGAGTTGTTGTTGGTGGTGGAATTAATATGAGGCTTGGAGGCCGAGTTGTTGTTGGTGGTGGAATTAATATGAGGCTTGGAGGCCGAGTTGTTGTTGGTGGTGGAATTAATATGAGGCTTGGAGGCCGAGTTTTTGTTGGTGGTGGAATGAATATGATACTTGGAGGGCGAGTTGGTGTTGGTGGTGGAATGAATATGATACTTGGAGGCTGAGTTGGTGTTGGTGGTGGAATGAATATGAAGCTTGGAGGCTGAGTTGGTGGTGGAATGAATATGAAGCTTGGAGGCTGAGTTGGTGTTGGTGGTGGAATGAATATGAAGCTTGGAGGCTGAGTTGGTGTTGAAATTAATATGAAGATTGGAGGCTGAGTTGGTGTTGGTGGTGGAATGAATATGAAGCTTGGAGGCTGAGTTGGTGGTGGAATGAATATGAAGCTTGGAGGCTGAGTTGGTGGTAGAATGAATATGAAGCTTGGAGGCTGAGTTGGTGGTGGAATGAATATGAAGATTGGAGGCTGAGTTGGTGGTGGAATGAATATGAAGATTGGAGACTGAGTTGGTGGTGGAATGAATATGAAGCTTGGAGGCTGAGTTGGTGTTGGTGGTGGAATGAATATGAAGCTTGGAGGCTGAGTTGGTGGTGGAATGAATATGAAGCTTGGAGGCTGAGTTGGTGTTGGTGGTGGAATGAATATGAAGCTTGGAGGCTGAGTTGGTGTTGGTGGTGGAATGAATATGCAGCAGTGGAGGCAGCTGGGTATGTCTTCATGGTGGCCCTCGGGTGCGTGGCTTTGTCATGCGATAGGCAACGTGGGTGGCAACGTGGGTGGAGGTGGGTTTGGTTGTGATCCCGACCAGAGAGAAAGAGAAGTAGTTTAGTGGAAGAAAAGGGACACGAGGGAGATAGCAATAACAAGAGACAGAACAGTCATGGCTGGACGGACGCCACGACATGAAGATGGCATTTCTAGAGAAGGCCAGTATGCAGTATGATAGTATGTGACCAGTACACAGTATGGTTAAATTTATCCAACAAACTGATGTAATCTGATACTATGTGTGGCCTGCCGTCACATGGACTGTGGCAACCGTGACCCTGGACACCTTTTAAATACTGGTATAATAAAATGTGCAAAGCAGCAATTTTATCAAATTACTCTGTGTTGAAGGCAACTAGTTTAGTGTTGCATTCAAGTCTGGTCCTCACTCCTGAATTAGAGCTAAATCTCAACACTGTCAATGTAGGACGAACGACTGGAAGTGAAGAGCAGAGAGGGTGACATGCCATTAAGAAAATGATATAGCAACTGAAGATGTGACAGCAAAGAAATTCAATTCAGCCTATTTCAGCTCTCAAGGTTTTCAACTATTGTTCTGATGTTATGTTATGATGAACTGCGTAACCACATGGAGTTCTGGAGAATGTATATTTAATCTCGTCTCAGCAACGCTGGTATTCATGTCACAGCATGTACAACTGCTGTTATTTTATTTTTTATTTCACCTTTATTTAACCAGGGAGGCCAGTTGAGAACACCTTTATTTAACCAGGTAGGCCAGTTGAGAACACCTTTATTTAACCAGGTAGGCCAGTTGAGAACACCTTTATTTAACCAGGTAGGCCAGTTGAGAACACCTTTATTTAACCAGGTAGGCTAGTTGAGAACACCTTTATTTAACCAGGTAGGCTAGTTGAGAACAAGTTGTTATTTACAACTGCGACCTGGCCAAGATAAAGCAAAAGCAGTGTGACACAAACAACAACACAGAGTTACACACGGAATAAACAAACGTACAGTCAATAACACAATGGAAAGTATATATACAGTGTGTGCAAATGGGGTAAGATTAGGGAGGTAAGGAAATAAATAGGCCGTAGTGGTGAAGTAATTACAATTTAGCAATTAAACACTGGAGTGATAGATGTGCAGAAGATGAATGTGCAAGTAGCGATACTTGGGTGCAAAAATAAAATTAAAATAACAATATGGGGATGAGGTAGTTGGATGGGCTATTTACAGATGGACTATGTACAGGTGCAATGATCTGGCAGCAGAGAACTGGAAGGAAAGGCGGCCAAAGGAGGAATTGTCTTTGGGGGTGACCAGTGAAATATACCTGCTGGAGCGCGTGCTACGGGTGGGTGCAGCTATGGTGACCAGTGAGCTGAGATAAGGCGGGGCTTTACCTAGCAAAGACTTATAGATGACCTGGAGCCAGTGGGTTTGGCGACGAATATGGAGCGAGGGCCAGCCAACGAGAGCATACAGGTCGCAGTGCTGGGTAATATATGGGGCTTTGGTGACAAAACGGATGGAACTGTGAAAGACTGCATCCATTGCTGAGTAGAGTGTTGGAGGCTATTTTGTAAATTACATCGCCAAAGTCAAGGATCGGTAGGATAGTCAGTTTTACAAGGTTATGTTTGGCAGCGTGAGTAAAGGAGGCTTTGTTGCAAAGTAGGAAACCGATTCTAGATTTAATTTTGGATCGGAGATGCTTAATGTGAGTCTGGACGGAAGAGTTTACAGTCTAACCAGACACCTAGGTATTTGTAGTTGTCCACATATTCTAAGTCAGAGCCGTCCAGAGTAGTTATGCTGGACGGGCGGGCAGGTGCGGGCAGCGATCGGTTGAAGAGCATGCATTTAGTTTTACTTGTATTTAAGAGCAGTTGGAAGCATCAAATATACATCAAAGAGGCATCAAAATTGGAGGCATCAAATGTACTACTGTCTTTAAATCACAGATACTACTGGCTTTATATTACAGATACTACTGGCTTTATATTACAGACGCTACTGGGTTTATATTACAGATACTACTGGCTTTATATTACAGATACTAATGGCTTTATATTACAGATACTACTGGGTTTATCTTACAGATACTACTGGGTTTATATCAGAGATACTACAGGGTTTATATTACAGATACTACTGGGTTTATATTACAGATACTACTGGGTTTATATTACAGACACTACTGGCTTTATATTACAGATACTACTGGGTTTATATTACAGATACTACTGGCTTTATATTACAGATACCATTGGCTTTATATTAAAGATACTACTGGCTTTATATTACAGATACTACTGGGTTTATATTACAGATAATACTGGGTTTGTATTAGAGATACTACTGGGCTTATATTACAGATACTACTGGCTTTATGTCACAGCAGACACTACTGGTTTTATATCACAGATACTACTGGCATTATGTCACAGATACTACTGGGTTTATATTACAGGTACTATTGGCTTCATATCACAGACACTACTGGCTTCATATCATATATACTACTGGCTTTATGTCATATATACTACTGGCTTCATGTCATATATACTACTGGCTGTATGTCATATATACTACTGGCTTTATGTCATATATACTACTGGCTTTATGTCATATATACTACTGGCTTTATGTCATATATACTACTGGCTTCATATCATATATACTACTGGCTTCATGTCGTATTGTAACGATTCTCTTGTTGTGAAGTTGAGGCGGACCAAAACGCAGCGTGGTGGTTGTTCATTGTAATTTAATGAAGACACTATACATGAACAAACTAACGAAAACAAGAAACGTGAGAGCTCAAAACAGCCTATCTGGTGAATACTACACAAAGACAGGAACAATCACCCACAAACACACAGTGAAACCCAGGCTACCTAAATATGGTTCCCAATCAGAGACAATGACGAACACCTGCCTCTGATTGAGAACCATATCAGGCCGAACATAGAACTAGACCAAAACATAGAAAAACAAACATAGACTGCCCACCCAACTCACGCCCTGACCATACTAAATAAATACAAAAACAAAGGAAATAGAGGTCAGAACGTGACAGTACCCCCCCCCAAAGGTGCGGACTCCGGCCGCAAAACCTTGACCTATAGGGGAGGGTCTGGGTGGGCGTCTGTCCGCGGTGGCGGCTCTGGCGCGGGACGCGGACCCCACTTCGCCATTGTCTCAGTCCGCCTTATTGTCCGCCTCCGTGGCTTACTCACCATGCCCACCCCTCTCAATGACCCCACTGGACAGAGGGGCTGCTTGGGACAGAGGGGCAGCTTCTCGGGACAGAGGGACAGCTGCTCGGGACAGAGGGACAGCTGCTCGGGACAGAGGGACAGCTGCTCGGGACAGAGGGACAGCTGCTCGGGACAGAGGGACAGCTGCTCGGGACAGAGGGACAGCTGCTCGGGACAGAGGGACAGCTGCTCCGGGCGGAGGGGCTCTAGCGGCCCCTGGCTGACTGGCGGCACTGGCGGCCCCTGGCTGACTGGCGGCCCCTGGCTGACTGGCGGCACTGGCGGCCCCTGGTTGACTGGCGGCGCTGGCGCTGGGCTGACTGGCGGCACTGGTGGCCCCTGGTTGACTGGCGGCACTGGCGGCCCCTGGCTGACTGGCGGCATTGGCGGCTCCTGGCAGACGGGCGGCACTGGCGGCGCTGGGCAGACGGGCGGCACTGGCGGCGCTGGGCAGACGGGCGGCGCTGGCGGCGCTGGGCAGACGGGCGGCGCTGGCGGCGCTGGGCAGACGGGCGGCGCTGGCGGCGCTGGGCAGACGGGCGGCGCTGGCGGCGCTGGGCAGACGGGAAGCTCCGATGGCGCCGGGCAGACGCGAAGCTCTGGCAGAGGCGCCGGGCAGACGGGAAGCTCCGGCAGAGGCGCCGGACAGGCGGGAGGCTCCGGCAGAGGCGCCGGACAGGCGGGAGGCTCCGGCAGAGGCGCCGGACAGGCGGGAGGCTCCGGCAGAGGCGCCGGACAGGCGGGAGGCTCCGGCAGAGGCGCCGGACAGGCGGGAGGCTCCGGCAGAGGCGCCGGACAGGCGGGAGGCTCCGGCAGAGGCGCCGGACAGGCGGGAGGCTCCGGCAGCGGCGCCGGACAGGCGGGAGGCTCCGGCAGAGGCGCCGGACAGGCGGGAGGCTCCGGCAGAGGCGCCGGACAGACGGGAGGCTCCGGCAGAGGCGCCGGACAGACGGGAGACTCCGGCAGCGCTGGAGAGGAGGAAGGCGCTGGTAGCGCCGGACAGGCGGGAGGCTCCGGCAGAGGCGCCGGACAGGCGGGAGGCTCCGGCAGAGGCGCCGGACAGGCGGGAGGCTCCGGCAGAGGCGCCGGACAGGCGGGAGGCTCCGGCAGCGCTGGAGAGGAGGAAGGCTCTGGACGGATGGGCCGGAGAGACAGCCTGGTACGGGGAGCTGCCACCGGAGGGCTGGGGTGTGGAGGTGGTGACGGATAGACCGGGCCGTGCAGGCGCACTGGAGCTCTTGAGCACCGAGCCTGCCCAACCTTACCCGGTTGAATGGTCCCGGTCGCCCTACCAGTGCGGCGAGGTGGAATAGCCCGCACTGGGCTATGCAGGCGAACCGGGGACACCGTGCGCAAGGCTGGTGCCATGTAAGCCGGCCCAAGGAGACGCACTGGAGACCAGATGCGTAGAGCCGGCTTCATGGCACTTGGCTCGATGCCCACTCTAGCCCGGCCGATACGCGGAGCTGGAATGTACCGCACCGGGCTGTGCACCCGCACTGGGGACACCGTGCGCTCCACAGCATAACACGGTGCCTGCCCGGTCTCTCTAGCCCCCCGGTAACCACAGGAAGTTGGCTCAGGTCTCCTACCTGGCGTAGCCATACTCCCTGTTAGCCCCCCCCCAAGAAATTTTTGGGGCTGACTCCCGGGCTTCCATCCACGACGCCGCGCTGCCTCCTCGTACCAGCGCCTCTCCGCTTTCGCCGCCTCCCGTTCTTCCTTGGGGCGGCGATATTCTCCTGGCTGAGCCCAAGGTCCTTTACCGTCTAATTCGTCCTCCCATGTCCATACCTCCTCGCGCTGCTCCTGCTGCTGCTTTCTCCTTTGCCCATTACCACACCGCTTGGTCCTGTTGTGGTGGGTGATTCTGTAACGATTCTCTTGTTGTGAAGTTGAGGCGGACCAAAACGCAGCGTGGTGGTTGTTCATTGTAATTTAATGAAGACACTATACATGAACAAACTAACGAAAACAAGAAACGTGAGAACTCAAAACAGCCTATCTGGTGAATACTACACAAAGACAGGAACAATCACCCACAAACACACAGTGAAACCCAGGCTACCTAAATATGGTTCCCAATCAGAGACAATGACGAACACCTGCCTCTGATTGAGAACCATATCAGGCCGAACATAGAACTAGACCAAAACATAGAAAAACAAACATAGACTGCCCACCCAACTCACGCCCTGACCATACTAAATAAATACAAAAACAAAGGAAATAGAGGTCAGAACGTGACACGTATATACTACTGGCTTCATGTCATATATACTACTGGCTTCATATCATATATACTACTGGCTTTATGTCATATATACTACTGGCTTTATGTCATACATACTACTGGCTTTATGTCATATATACTACTGGCTTTATATCATATATACTACTGGCTTTATGTCATATAAACTACTGGCTTTATGTCATATATACTACTGGCTTTATGTCATATATACTACTGGCTTTATGTCATATATACTACTGGCTTTATGTCATATATACTACTGGCTTTATGTCATATATACTACTGGCTTTATGTCATATATACTACTGGCTTTATGTCATTTATGTCACTGGTATTCTAAGATGTTTCTGGAGTAAATCCATTTGCCAACTGTCAGAGGTCAATAGATACATTACAGTAACTACCCTCCTTGGCAAAACCCTTAGGACAAGAAGACACACACACACACACACACACACACACACACACACACACACACACACACACACCAAGACAACGAGGAAGAGGTTTTCTTTGATCAATGGGCCATTTCTAATTGAAATGAGGCGTGGAATATTTTATTCAGATCTGCCATTGAACAACTACACACACACACACACACACACACACACACACACACACACACACACACACACACACACAGCTGTTACACAACAATCTGACAATGGAAACCATGGAAACAAGAAATAAGCTGTATGTTACAAAAACACTATTTATTTTTTTATTACAAGCCAATTAATGGAAAACACCAGGCAAAATGTATAAACATCCATTTTCATTTGCGTAATCATTATCCAACAGGGTTCTGATGTGGTGGTGTGTTTTGTGATTCACCAATAGGCCTAATGGTTGTTCAGACAAACTGTGCAACTAATCTAAAAAAATACATTTAAAAAAAGTACTCTCACTGTCAACTGCGTTTATTTTCAGCAAACGTAACATGTGTACATATTTGTATGAACAGAGCAAGATTCAACAACTGAGACATAAACTGAACAAGTTCCACAGACATGTGACTGACAGAAATTGAATAATGTGTCTCTGAACAAAGGGGGGGGGGGGGGTCAAAATCAAAAGTAACAGTCAGTATCTGGTGTGGCCACCAGCTGCATTAAGTACTGCAGTGTATCTCCTCCTCATGGACTGCACCAGATTTGCCAATTCTTGCTGTGAGATGTTACCCCACTCTTCCACCAAGGCACCTGCGAGTTCCCAGATATTTCTGGGGGGAATGGCCCTAGCCCTCACCTTCCGATCCAACAGGTCCCAGACGTGCTCAATGGGATTGAGATCTGGGCTCTTCGCTGGCCATGGCAGAACGCTGACATTCCTGTCTTGCAGGATATCACGCACAGAACGAGCAGTATGGCTAGGTCATGGAGGTTCATGTCAGGATGAGCCTGGAGGAAGGGTACCACATGAGGGAGGAGGATGTCTTCCCTGTAACACACAGCATTGAGATTGCCTGCAATGACAACAAGCTCAGTCCGATGATTCTGTGACACACCGCCCCAGACCGTGACGACCCTCCACCTCCAAATTGATCCCGCTCCAGAGTACAGGCCTCGATGTAACGCTCATCCCTTTGACGATAAACACGAATCCGACCCTCATCCCTGGTGAGACAAAACCGCGACTCGTCAGTGAAGAGCACTTTTTGCCAGTCCTGTCTGGTCCAGCGACAGTGGGTTTGTGCCCATAGACGACGTTGTTGCCGGTGATGTCTAGTGAGGACCTGCCTTATACAACAGGCCTCCAAGCCCTCAGTCCAGCCTCTCTCAACCTATTGCGGACAGTCTGAGCACTGATAGAGGGATTGTGCGTTCCTAGTGTAACTCGGGCAGTTGTTGTTGCCATCCTGTACCTGTCCCGCAGGTGTGATGTTCGGATGTACCGATCCTGTGCAGGTGTTGTTACACGTGGTCTGCCACTGTGAGGACAATCAGCTGTCTGTCCTGTCTCCCTGTAGCGCTGTCTTAGGCGTCTCACAGTACGGACACTGCAATTTATTGCCCTGGCCACATCTGCAGTCCTCATGCCTCCTTGCAGCATGCCTAAGGCACATTCACGCAGATGAGCAGGGACCCTGGGCATCTTTCTTTTGGTGTTTTCAGAGTCAGTAGAAAGGCCTCTTTAGTGTCCTAAATTTTCATAACTGTGATCTTAATTGCCTACCGTCTGTAAGCTGTTAGTGTCTTAACGACCAATCAACAGGTGCATTATGGTCCATTGAACAAGCATGGGAAACAGTGTTTAAACACTTGACAATGAAGATCTGTGAAGTTATTTTGATTTGTACCAACTACCTTTCAAAGAGAGGGTCCTGAAAAAGGGATGTTTCTTTTATATGAACCAAACTCCTGCTAGTGCAGTGTAGCTCTAACTCCTCTATCTTCCCTATCTCCTCTATCTCCCCTATCTCCTCTAACCCCTCTATCTCTTCTATCTCCTCTAACCCCTCTATCTCCTCTAACTACTCTAACCCTTCTAACTCCCCTATCTCCTCTAACCCCTCTATCTCCTCTTCATTCTCCCATAACTCCTCTAACCCCTCGATCTCCTCTAACCCCTCTATCTCCTCTAACCCCTCTATCTCCTCTAACCCCTCAATCTCCTCTAACTCCTCTATCTCCTCTAGCCCCTCTATCTCCTCCAACCCCCCTATCTCCTCTAACCCCTCTATCTCCTCTAACCCCTCTATCTCCTCTATCTCCTCTAACTCCTCTAACCCTTCTAACTCCCCTATCTCCTCTAACCCCTCTATCTCCTCTATCTCCTCTATCTCTTCATTCTCTCATAACTCCTCTAACCCCTCTAACCCCTCGATCTCCTCTAAGTCCTCTAATCTCCTCTAACCCCTCTTCTCCTCTAACCCCGCCTTCTCCTTCTAAAGAGACGTCATCTGCTTGGCTCAGCCTTCTTGTACTACAGAGACATCATCCGCTTGGCTCAGCCTTCTCCTTCTATAGAGACATCATCCGCTTGGCTCAGCCTTCTTGCACTACAGAGACGTCAATTGCATGGCTCAGCCTTCTCCTTCTATAGAGACATCATCCGCTTGGCTCAGCCTTCTCTACGCTAGGAGTTGGATGACTACCATTCCATTGTTATGGATCTGTCCGTTCGTATTGGTGGCTCGACAATCTACCACTGCCATTGTCTGCTTTGGGTTGTCACTGCCTCCAGACTCCTGCATTGGAATGCCAGCACATAGTGGGGCACTCTATTCACCAGCAGGGTGTCCATCACCTTCGACCTCTGCGATTGTCTATCCCACCCTGCCTGCATCCTGTCTGCCCTGACTCAGGCGGCCCCCTGATGCATCCCCCGCCCTGCCACTGCTTACTGCTCGGCTCCTCTCCCCTTCCTTCCTCTGGACAACTCTCAACCTCTGATGCATCCCCCGCAGTGCCACTGCATCCTGCTCGGCTACTCTCCCCTCCCCTTTCTTCCTCTGGACAACTCTCAACCTCTGATGCAGCTCCTCTCCCCTCCCCTTCCTTCCTCTGGACAACTCTCAACCTTTGTTTCCTCGTAGGTGGTGAGGGGACACCCGTCGTTCCCCATGCTTAAACGACCTGGTTACTTACGATTGCCATCGACACCCATTCAACAGTCCAGTGGTGGCGGCTCACCCCCCCTCTCTCTCTCTCACACAGTCTTCCAGTCCAGTGGTGGCGGCTCACCCCCCCTCTCTCTCTCTCTCACAGTCTTCCAGTCCAGTGGCGGCTCACCCCCCCTCTCTCTCTCTCACAGTCTTCCAGTCCAGTGGTGGCTCACCCCCCCCCCTCTCTCTCTCACAGTCTTCCAGTCCAGTGGCAGCTCACCCCCCCCCTCTCTCTCTCACAGTCTTCCAGTCCAGTGGCGGCTCACCCCCCCTCTCTCTCTCTCACAGTCTTCCAGTCCAGTGGCGGCTCACCCCCCCTCTCTCTCTCTCACAGTCTTCCAGTCCAGTGGCGGCTCACCCCCCCCCCTCTCTCTCTCACAGTCTTCCAGTCCAGTGGCGGCTCACCCCCCCTCTCTCAGTCTTCCAGTCCCTGCCTCATTTCACGGACACCATCTACCTCCCTCACCGTATCCTACCCAACCAGACAGAAGAGGATTGGCTCCCCCGCTGAACCTGGTTTCCCTCAGGTTTTTAATTTGTCCAGAGGAGTTGACACCATTACTTCTGCTTTCTCTCCTGGGGTCGAAGGTTGGGTCACTCCTTGGGCATCTCGTCCATATACCTGTACTACCTCAAATCAAATACACTTGTATGTGTCACATACACATGGTTAGCAGATGTTATTGGTCACATGGTTAGCAGATGTTATTGGTCACATGGTTAGCAGATGTTATTGGTCACATGGTTAGCAGATGTTATTGGTCACATGGTTAGCAGATGTTATTGGTCACATGGTTAGCAGATGTTATTGGTCACATGGTTAACAGATGTTATTGGTCACACGGTTAGCAGATGTTATTGGTCACATGGTTAGCAGATGTTATTGGTCACATGGCTAGCAGATGTTATTGGTCACATGGTTAGCAGATGTTATTGGTCACATGGTTAGCAGATGTTATTGGTCACATGGTTAGCAGATGTTATTGGTCACATGGTTAGCAGATGTTATTGGTCACATGGTTAGCAGATGTTATTGGTCACATGGTTAGCAGATGTTATTGGTCACATGGTTAGCAGATGTTATTGCGAGTGTAACAAAATGCTTGCTCTTCTAGTTCTGACAGTGCAGCAACATCAACAAGTAATCGAACAATTTCACAACAACGACCTAATACACACAAATCTAAGTAAAGGGGTGGAATGAGAATATGTAGATATAAATATATGGATGAGCAATGACCGGTGGGCAAGATGCAGAAGATGGTATAAAATACAGTTTCCCATCACCTCAACTATATCGTCAACCATTCAGCACCTGCAGACCAGAACAGAAGATGGTATAAAATACAGTTTCCCATCACCTCAACTATATCGTCAACCATTCAGCACCTGCAGACCAGAACAGAAGATGGTATAAAATACAGTTTCCCATCACCTCAACTATATCGTCAACCATTCAGCACCTGCAGACCAGAACAGCTCACTTCCTTTCCAGGGTCCAACTAACTTGTAGTTCCGTTTTTGGGGAATCTCCATCACCATACCGCAGCAGCCTAACTACCACGGCCTGAAGGTGATGTCTTCCTGAAACTTCCTGAATCCTTCGTCTAGAGCCTTCGGCTTTATCCGGTCCATTCTCATTCTCTAGACGAAGGATTCAGGAGAGGGAATGAGAATGGACCGGATAAAGCCGAGGGCTCTAGACGAAGGATTCAGGAGGGAATGAGAATGGACCGGACGTAGTAGAGGGCTCTAGATGAAGGATTCAGGAGGGAATGAGAATGGACCGGATAAAGCCGAGGGCTCTAGACGAAGGATTCAGGAGGGGATGAGAATGGACCGGACGTAGTAGAGGGCTCTAGACGAAGGATTCAGGAGGGAATGAGAATGGACCAGACGTAGTAGAGGGCAGTGTGCACATAGCCTGTCTTCTCTTGAGAGCCATGTCTGCCTACGGCGGCCTTTCTCAATAGCAAGGCTATGCTCACTGAGTCTGTACATAGTCAAAGCTTTCCTTAAGTTTGGGTCGGTTACGGTGGTCAGGTATTCTGCCACTGTGTACTCTCTGTTTAGGGCCAAATAGCATTCTAGTTTGCTCTGTTTCTTTGTTAATTCTTTCCAATGTGTCAAGTAATTGTCTTTTTGTTTTCTCATGAGTTGGTTGGGTCTAATTGTGCTGCTGTCCTGATGCTCTGTGGGGTGTGTTTGTGTTTGTGAACAGAGCCCCAGGACCAGCTTGCTTAGGGGACTCTTCTCCAGGTTCATCTCTCTGTAGGTGATGGCTTTGTTATGAATCGCTTCCTTTTAGGTCGTTGTAGAATTTAACAGCTCTTTTCTGGATTTTGATAATTAGTAGGAATCGGCCTAATTCTGCTCTGCATGCATTATTTGGTGTTCTACGTTGTACACAGAGGATATTTTTGCAGAATTCTGTATGCAGAGTCTCAATTTGTTGTTTGTCCCATTTTGTGAAGTCTTGGTTGGTGAGCGGACCCCAGACCTCACAACCGTAAAGGGCAATGGGCTCTATGACTGATTCAAGTATTTTTAGCCAGATCCTAATTGGTATGTTGAAATTTATGTTCCTTTTGATGGCATAGAATGCCCTTCTTGCCTTGTCTCTCAGATCGTTCACAGATTTGTGGAAGTTACCTGTGGCACTGATGTTTAGGCCAAGGTATGTATAGTTTTTTGTGTGCTCTAGGGCAACAGTGTCTAGATGAAATTTGTATTTGTGGTCCTGGCGACTGGACCTTTTTTGGAACACCATTGTTTTGGTCTTACTGAGCTTTACTGTCAGGGCCCAGGTCTGACAGAATCTGTGCAGAAGATCTAGGTGCTGCTGTAGGCCCTCCTTGGTTGGTGACAGAAGCACCAGATCATCAGCAAAAAGTAGACATTTGACTTCGTATTCTAGTAGGGCGAGGCCGGGCGCTGCAGACTTTTCTAGTGCCCGCGCCAATTCGTTGATACATATGTTGAAGAGGGTGGGGCTTAAGCTGCATCCCTGTCTCTCCCCACGACCCTGTGTGAAGAAATTTGTGTGTTTTTTGCCAATTTTAACCACACACTTGTTGTTTGTGTACATGGATTTTACAATGTCGTATGTTTTACCCCCAACACCACTTTCCATCAATTTGTATAGCAGACCCTCATGCCAAATTGAGTCAAAGGCTTTTTTGAAATCAATAAATTTGTCTCCACTTTTGTGGATTGGGGTGATCAGTCCTTGCTTCCAAATATTAGGGAAGATGCCAGAGCTAAGGATGATGTTAAAGAGCTTTAGTAAAGCCAATTGGAATTTGTTGTCTGTATATTTGATCCTTTCATTAAGGATACCATCAACACCACAGGCCTTTTTGGGTTGGAGGGTTTTTATTTTGTCCTGTAACTCGTTCAAGGTAATTGGAAAATCCAGTGGGTTCTGGTGGTCTTTAATAGTTGATTCTAAGATTTGTATTTGATCATGTATATGTTTTTGCTCTTTATTCTTTGTTATAGAGCCAAAAAGATTGGAGAAGTGGTTTACCCATACATCTCCATTTTGGATAGATAATTATTTGTGTTGTTGTTTGTTTAGTGCTTTCCAATTTTCCCAGAAGTGGTTTGAGTCTATGGTTTCTTCAATTACATTGAGCTGATTTCTGACGTGCTGTTCCTTCTTTTTCCGTAGTGTATTTCTGTATTGTTTTAGTGATTCACCATAGTGAAGGCGTAGACTCAGGTCTCTATGTTTTTGGTTGGACAGGTTTCTCAATTTCTTTCTTAGATTTTTGCATTCTTCATCAAACCATTTGTCATTGTTGTTCATTTTCTTCGGTTTTCTATTTGAGATTTTTAGATTTGATAGGGAAGCTGAGAGGTCAAATATACTGTTAAGATTTTCTACTGCCAAGTTTACACCTTCACTATTACAGTGGAACGTTTTACCCAGGAAATTGTCTAGAAGGGATTGTTGTTGCCTAATTATTTTTTGGTAGGTTTCCAAACTGCATTCCTTCCATCTATAGCATTTCTTAATGTTACTCAGTTCCTTTGGCTTTGATGCCTCATGATTGAGTATTGCTCTATTCAAGTAGACTGTGATTTTACTGTGGTCTGATAGGGGTGTCAGTGGGGTCATAGGGGTGTCTCTCTCGGTCTCTCTCTCTCTCTCTCTCTCTCCCTTTCCCAATACTCCAGATATTCTATTCTACTTTCTCTCTTCACTACCTCTCTGTTAGCCTGGGTACCAGTCTGTTTGTCTTCTACCTCTCTGTTACTCTGGGTAACAGTCTGTCTCCTACCTCTCTGTTAGCCTGGGTACCAGTCTGTTTGTCTCCTACCTCTCTGTTACTCTGGGTACCAGTCTGTTTGTCTCCTACCTCTCTGTTACTCTGGGTAACAGTCTGTCTCCTACCTTTCTGTTACTCTGGGTAACATTCTGTCTGTCTCCTACCTTTCTGTTACTCTGGGTAACAGTCTGTCTGTCTCCTACCTCTCTGTTACTCTGGGTACCAGTCTGTTTGTCTCCTACCTCTCTGTTACTCTGGGTAACAGTCTGTCTCCTACCTTTCTGTTACTCTGGGTAACAGTCTGTCTGTCTCCTACCTCTCTGTTACTCTGGGTACCAGTCTGTTTGTCTCCTACCTCTCTGTTACTCTGGGTACCAGTCTGTTTGTCTCCTACCTCTCTGTTACTCTGGGTAACAGTCTGTCTCCTACCTTTCTGTTACTCTGGGTAACATTCTGTCTGTCTCCTACCTTTCTGTTACTCTGGGTAACAGTCTGTCTGTCTCCTACCTCTCTGTTACTCTGGGTACCAGTCTGTTTGTCTCCTACCTCTCTGTTACTCTGGGTAACAGTCTGTCTCCTACCTTTCTGTTACTCTGGGTAACAGTCTGTCTGTCTCCTACCTCTCTGTTACTCTGGGTACCAGTCTGTTTGTCTCCTACCTCTCTGTTACTCTGGGTACCAGTCTGTTTGTCTCCTACCTCTCTGTTACTCTGGGTAACAGTCTGTCTCCTACCTTTCTGTTACTCTGGGTAACATTCTGTCTGTCTCCTACCTTTCTGTTACTCTGGGTAACAGTCTGTCTGTCTCCTACCTCTCTGTTACTCTGGGTACCAGTCTGTTTGTCTCCTACCTCTCTGTTACTCTGGGTAACAGTCTGTCTCCTACCTTTCTGTTACTCTGGGTAACAGTCTGTCTGTCTCCTACCTCTCTGTTACTCTGGGTACCAGTCTGTTTGTCTCCTACCTCTCTGTTACTCTGGGTACCAGTCTGTTTGTCTCCTACCTCTCTGTTACTCTGGGTAACAGTCTGTCTCCTACCTTTCTGTTACTCTGGGTAACAGTCTGTCTCCTACCTCTCTGTTACTCTGGGTAACAGTCTGTTTGTCTCCTACCTCTCTGTTACTCTGGGTAACAGTCTGTCTCCTACCTCTCTGTTACCCTGGGTAACAGTCTGTTTGTCTCCTACCTCTCTGTTACCCTGGGTAACAGTCTGTCTCCTACCTCTCTGTTACTCTGGGTAACAGTCTGTTTGTCTCCTACCTCTCTGTTAGCCTGGGTACCCGTCTGTCTCCTACCTCTCTGTTACACTGGGTACCAGTCTGTCTGTCTCCTACCTATCTGTTAGCCTGGGTACCAGTCTGTCTCCTATCTCTCTGTTAGCCTGGGTACTAGTCTGTCTCCTACCTCTCTGTTAGCCTGGGTACTAGTCTGTCTCCTACCTCTCTGTTACTCTGGGTAACAGTCTGTTTGTCTCCTACCTCTCAGTTAGCCTGGGTACCAGTCTGTTTGTCTCCTACCTCTCTGTCAGCCTGGGTACCGTTCTGTTTGTCTTCTACCTCTCTTTTAGAAATGCTACCTGCTAGACTAAACAGAAAAGCTACCTGCTAGTCTAAACAGAAAAGGTACCTGCTAGACTAAACATAAACTAACTGCTAGTCTAAACAGAAGCGAACTGCTAGTCTAAACAGAAGCTAACTGCTAGTCTAAACAGAAGCTAACTGCTAGTCTAAACAGAAGCTAACTGCTAGTCTAAACAGATGCTAACTGCTAGTCTAAACAGATGCTAACTGTGAGACTAAACAGAAGCTAACTGCTAGTCTAAACAGAAGCGAACTGCTAGACTAAACAGAGAAGCTAACTGCTGGACTAAACAGAAACAAACTGATAGACTAAACAGAAGCTAACTGCTAGTCTAAACAGAAGCTAACTGCTAGTCTAAACAGAAGCTAACTGCTAGTCTAAACAGATGCTAACTGCGAGACTAAACAGAAGCTAACTGCTAGTCTAAACAGAAGCGAACTGCTAGACTAAACAGAGAAGCTAACTGCTGGACTAAACAGAAACAAACTGTGAGACTAAACAGAAGCTAACTGCTAGTCTAAACAAGAGGCTAACTGCTAGACTAAACAGAAAAGCAAATTGCTAGGATGTTATGCAACAGCTTTTGTATGGGATTGCTGAAATGGTTTTACAAAAACAGATCAAGGTGCCAAATTTTGAGAGTATCTGTTGGCAGACAATTGCAAAAAATACTGTGTTTATCCACCACCCCAATACATCTCCTTACAAACAAAATGGCAATGACAAAGCTTTATAGTTGACATTTTTTTATATATAAATTAACGATTTATACACTGGAAATAAAGAAAAAAATACAAAACATTTTTGTTTGTTTTTTAAAATCTTACATGACATTTACATATGAAAATGTACACAACATATTTAATAACTTACAAATGCTTCAATTGCATAAAAATATAATCTCTTTACGAAAGGTTTGAATATATATATATACATCTACATTGGCTCTGAATTTGATTTTTATTAGGAGAACTTCTGCTTTATACAGTGAATTGCATTCTAAACTAGCTACTGATTTGTACAGTGAATTGCATTCTAAACTAGCTACTGATTTGTACAGTGAATTGCCATCTAAACTAGTTACCAATTTGTACACTGAATTGCATTCTAAACTTGTTTGAAGTCTTCGACTTTAAGACAAAAGTTTCAACATAGACCAGATGTTTTTTTTTTCCATTGTTGTCAATAAGAAATGTGAGATTGTGATATGACATATTGATAAAACAAAAGACATTTGCCAAAGAGAATATGCCATCAAGTATCAAAACTGTATAAATGTACAAAAAAAAACAACAACAACAACAACAACCAAATGTTAGTGCGATGACAAGATAAGAGACACATGGTAGAGGCAGCAGCGAGGCGATACTACGACGTGATCCTCTTTGGCAGACATGCACGAGTACGAGCTGCGTTCAGCACGTCTCTTCAACATGAGGAAGGCCGACAGAAAATACAGTACATCAACGTCCCAGTGTGGCACCCTATTTCCCTACGTAGTGCACTACTTCTGAACAGGGCCCCACAGAGTTCTGGGCAAAAGTAGGGCACTAAAATAGGGATTAGGGTGCCATTTGGGAAACATTCTAAATCAACCCCCCTCCACACACTGGTGTGTTACTGATGAAATTATAATTCTGGTTTCTTTAACACTATGCCTATACAATACTTGACAAGGCACTGTCAGGATTTATTTAATGATTTTACAATGTTCCTTATTCCGGTAATGCACGAAACAGGCACGTAAAACGACGAGATATTGACGACAATGGCAACCGATTTCAAACGGCTGCAAAATATATATATATACAGGAATGTGAATGGAGGCCGATGATCCTAGACTCTTAAAGATAAAAAAAAAAGTTGCAATCTAGAATTACAGAAGGGTTCTTTGGCTGTCCCCGTAGGAGAACCCAGTGCAGAAGCCTTCTGGGTAATTTTTTTGGGGGGGGGTTTCATGTAGAAGAACAGCTGAAGAAGCCCTATGGAGCATTTTCATTCTAAGACTGTACTGTTACAGGAAAAACAAGCACCCATTTATTCCAGTCAACATCCATGGGACAGACACAGAGCAACATCTACAGTATGTGTAATAACTCTCTCAGACTCATTGGCTAGAGGATACACACCAATCTCAAACCCCTCCCCCCCTCCTCCAAAACAAAATAACTCAACTCAGAAAAAAGGAAATTCATGTTCTCTCCATCACACAAAGAAAATACTGTACTTTGATGATAACATTTCTCCTTAAATTCTCAGTCAGGGTAGACACATAAGTCCTTCAGTTCTCAGTCAGGGTAGACACATAAGTCCTTCAGTTCTCAGTCAGGGTAGACACATAAGTCCTTCAGTTCTCAGTCAGGGTAGACACATAAGTCCTTCAGTTCTCAGTCAGGGTAGACACATAAGTCCAGTTCTCAGTCAGGGTAAACACATAAGTCCTTCAGTTCTTAGTCAGGGTAAACACATAAGTCCTTCAGTTCTCAGTCAGGGTAGACACATAAGTCCTTCAGTTCTCAGTCAGGGTAAACACATAAGTCCTTCAGTTCTCAGTCAGGGTAAACACATAAGTCCTTCAGTTCTCAGTCAGGGTAAACACATAAGTCCTTCAGTTCTCAGTCAGGGTAAACACATAAGTCCTTCAGTTCTCAGTCAGGGTAGACACATAAGTCCTTCAGTTCTCAGTCAGGGTAGACACATAAGTCCTTCAGTTCTCAGTCAGGGTAAACACATAAGTCCTTCAGTTCTCAGTCAGGGTAAACACATAAGTCCTTCAGTTCTCAGTCAGGGTAAGCACATGATACATCCTTCAGTTCTCAGTCAGGGTAGACACATAAGTCCTTCAGTTCTCAATCAGGGTAAACACATGACACATCCTTCAGTTCTCAGTCAGGGTAAACACATGATACATCCTTCAGTTCTCAGTCAGGGTAAACACATGACACATCCTTCAGTTCTCAGTCAGGGTAAACACATGACACATCCTTCAGTTCCCAGTCAGGGTAAACACATAAGTCCTTCAGTTCTCAGTCAGGGTAAACACATAAGTCCTTCAGTTCTCAGTCAGGGTAAACACATAAGTCCTTCAGTTCTCAGTCAGGGTAAACACATGATACATCCTTCAGTTCTCAGTCAGGGTAAACACATTATACATCCTTCAGTTCTCAGTCAGGGTAAACACATGATACATCCTTCAGTTCTCAGTCAGGGTAAACACATAAGTCCTTCAGTTCTCAGTCAGGGTAAACACATGATACATCCTTCAGTTCTCAGTCAGGGTAAACACATGATACATCCTTCAGTTCTCAGTCAGGGTAAACACATGACACATCCTTCAGTTCTCAGTCAGGCTAAACACATGACACATCCTTCAGTTCTCAGTCAGGGTAAACACATGACACATCCTTCAGTTCTCAGTCAGGGTAAACACATAAGTCCTTCAGTTCTCAGTCAGGGTAAACACATGATACATCCTTCAGTTCTCAGTCAGGGTAAACACATGATACATCCTTCAGTTCTCAGTCAGGGTAAACACATGACACATCCTTCAGTTCTCAGTCAGGGTAAACACATGACACATCCTTCAGTTCTCAGTCAAGGTAGACACATGACACATCCAATCTTAAGTATCATTGGTGTTGAGAGTGCATCCAGTACATTGATATTATATACACTGACAGTATTCAAAGAGCGAGACAGCCTTTCTGGTTTCCCTGTCTCTCTCTCTCTCTCTCTGACATCACACAGTGTGGGTAAAGAACGTGGTTTCCCTGTCTCTCTCTCTCTCTCTCTGACATCACACAGTGTGGGTAAAGAACGTGGTTTCCCTGTCTCTCTCTCTCTCTGACATCACACAGTGTGGGTAAAGAACGAGGTTTCCCTGTCTCTCTCTCTCTCTCTCTGACATCACACAGTGTGGGTAAAGAACGTGGTTTCCCTGTCTCTCTCTCTCTCTCTGACATCACACAGTGTGGGTAAAGAACGTGGTTTCCCTGTCTCTCTCTCTCTCTCTGACATCACACAGTGTGGGTAAAGAACGTGGTTTCCCTGTCTCTCTCTCTCTCTCTGACATCACACAGTGTGGGTAAAGAACGTTGTTTCCCTGTCTCTCTCTCTCTCTCTGACATCACACAGTGTGGGTAAAGAACGTTGTTTCCCTGTCTCTCTCTCTCTCTCTGACATCACACAGTGTGGGTAAAGAACGAGGTTTCCCTGTCTCTCTCTCTCTGTCTGACATCACACAGTGTGGGTAAAGAACGAGGTTTCCCTGTCTCTCTCTCTCATCACACAGTGTGGGTAAAGAACGAGGTTTCCCTGTCTCTCTCTCTCTCTCTGACATCACACAGTGTGGGTAAAGAACGAGGTTTCCCTGTCTCTCTCTCTCTCTCTGACATCACACAGTGTGGGTAAAGAATGAGGTTTCCCTGTCTCTCTCTCTCTGTCTGACATCACACAGTGTGGGTAAAGAACGAGACAGCAGATCACTTTGATCGACTCACGCTGAGAGGAACTTTTATGGATCAAATTAGATTCGCTTTAGCCAACATCCGCGGAGCTGATGTTCTGACGTGACGGAGGTGGAACTGCTTTGGAGCTGTCAGATCCACAAGCGGCTCCCGGCAGTACACCTTGTCATTGGCTGCACAGAGTCTTATTAAGAGAAATCCAAATCAGTCTTGTTTACAAGTTTGAACACTGACATGTGAGATATAATCTACACCTCGATAAAGGCTGATAGAAATCGTCATTATTTATTAGTTTTTGATGATTTTTTATAATTTTCAAAATAAC